>NC_081350.1:15710025-15725464 GCF_029784015.1 Lycium ferocissimum
GAGATGGACGATGTCCGATGATCTATTCCGGTATCGTTGTTGTATGGCCGATTCCGATGTTATTCCGGAATCGTTATTAGTGCATGGACTCCGCGGGCCCCCCAGGGTGGTGCCGGTAAGACTCCCCCTATGAGCAATTAGCCAGGGTCTCGTTTGTATGTTGGCCAAAGATCGGGGACGGGTGGCACTTAGACTTCGTGAGTCACGCTGGGTTGTGCTATCGAGACATCGATATTTTCGTCCGGAGTACATGTGTACACCTCATTTGCATGACATGGCATCGCATTCATACCATTATTGCATTGCATTGCATTATGACTTGATTGAGGTGTTGTGATGATTGGATTGTGATGATTCTATTGCGGTGATCGGATTGGATCAGATAGACTTAGACTTGGCATATTTTTGTTTAGATGCTTACATAGGTGATGACGGATACTCGGTTCCGATTATATTGTCTCATGCTTGGTTGGGTTACTGGGTTATTTGCTTATCTGCTTTATTTTCTGAATTGTGTTAACTATGCTTAGTCGGCCGATGTGCCTACCAGTACTGTTGTTTGTATTGACCTGACTTGCTGCATTCTTTTATGAATGCAGAGTACCAGGTCGGATCTACTTCTGTGACTCGTGACTGATCGACACTTCAGCTTCCTCTCGAGTTTCTAGGGTGAGCATGGCGTCCGCTGACCTTGAAGACTCTCTTATTACTTATGTCTTGCCTTCCATTCTAAGACATGATTTGAGACTACTTATGTATTACTATTCAGACTTTTAGTATTCGAATTTAGATGCTCTTCTATGACCAGACCAGATACTGGGGTGGATTCATTTACTTTCGCACTTGTTTATATTATATTGTGAGACTTACATTATTTTACTTCCTTTCGCTATTTTCTATTATTTGTAAATGTTGAGTTAAGGGTTCGCCTACCAAGGTGGGAAAGGTAGGTGCCGCACGGCTTAGTAAAATGGGTCGTGACAACAAATGATATGCCAAATGACAGTCTTTTATAAATACGGGAAAAAAACACAAATATAGACAGTTCATGCATAATTCACACATTGGAATTCTAAGATCAACCGCATAGTACGGATCCTTAATACTAAGGGACCTAACACCTTCCCTAGGGGATCACCAGAACCCTTGCCTAGAACTTTGGATTACAAAGGCTTTTTCGCTGCATTTGAATAAATCCTTTGGACTCGGTTTTCCTTGTTTACCCATAAATTAGGTGGCGACTCTTTTTCGAAAACAAAGTATGAAAGAGCACCAACTTCCTCCTAGTAGTTTTCCGAGCGCTAACCCCGCCCGCGAAATGCGGACCGTAATAGACATGCTCATAAACAGATATAACTTAACGCAGTCCAAAAGTATCAAATCCAGTACCAAAGTTACCAAATCTAACCTATCTCCTCAAATGATCACTAAGTCCGGAGTACAATCTCAAGAATCACTATCAAGTCACTAAAGGATCAACAACAAGTCCAAATACCGCACCAATGTAAATATGAGATGAATGGAATGCAAATGCAGTGATACACACATGCTTCAGGCAAAAATATCTCGTCGCTTCAATAGTCATGACCTATAGGGACCGCTAAGTCCATATACCTGATGTGGCGCACAGCCCGATCCAATAGTCAATGTTGCGGAACGTGTAACCCGATCCCAGTCAGTGTTGCGGTATGTGCAACTCGATCCAAGTAAGTGTTGCGGCGCGCAACCCGATCCCAAATATATGTATAAATGAGTATATGCATAATAACATGCCAACAAAGAAGAACATAAGAGTCAACCGTGCCATACATGGACACCAATCTCACTCACAATTTCAATATCATAACTTAATATCCTTCCCAACAACCTCAACAATGATAAATATGCTCTCCAAATCATAAGACAATCACTAAGCATCAACTCTAGAATCAAGCACGTGGCGACAAGCCAACAACTCACAAATAAAGCAACAACCCAATAGAACACAATAAGGCGACAAGCCACAATGAACAACAAGACCAACCTAAGTATTCCAACCCAAACTTCATGCCTGAAGATTTAGATTCTTTCTCCAACAATCACTAACTCTACATATGATTCGCTAACCGAAGTCTAACCAAAAGGTAAGCCGTAGCCTACTTAGAATACCGAATAGAAGCCTCGAACCATCAAACCTTGGACTTGCATTTTCGTATCCCCTCTAAGTACTCAAAGTCTATTCATAATCGAGTTCTATATTAAAACCATGAATAACAACACCCATGCTATACTTCTAGTTAGGTCAAATTCTAACCCAAGAAATTGGGAAAACGGGCCCACAAGGGTAAAACGGGAAATTGAAGGATGGGACATGCAATTCAAGCTCTAGGTGATCAAACCCACTAATCAATTGCTAAATCAACTCACAATTAAGTCTAATTCGGATTTAAAGTGAAACTCCCAAATTTGGGTATAAACCGTAACTCTTTAATCCTCAAATTAATCATTAATAATGGAAGAACTAAGCTTAGCAACAATTAATTCATCAATTTTTATGTTTATTCTAGTCAATTTCATCATCAATTCTTATTTAGGAAGTCTAAAACCCATTTCAATAAATTATCATAAAACTCATATTCTATACTTTGATTCTAATGATTTTAAGCATGAATTAGTGAACTAGGAATGTAAATGATAGATTCTAGGGTCATAGATCTTACCTCCAAGAAGTTTCTACCCTTAAGTTAATTAATTCGCCCCAAGAGTGCTTAGAAAGTGATTAGGAGAAATGGAAGGTTTTATATTAAGAAAATTCTGGAAACACTGCCCGTCACTCGCTGTAGCGGTAAGGTCACCTACTGCAGTGAGCTTACCACAGCGGCCAAGGGCCCGCTATGGCGCCTCACGCCCAAACCCACATAGCCGCTATAGCGGCAAAGATGCACGCTACAGCGAGTACGCCTCGGCGGACACCAGTTCGCTGGGGCGACTCGCCACAAAGTCTCGTTGCTCGCTACAACGGTCTCTCCCTCGCTACGTACGAGACCGTTGCGGCGAGTCTGGTGCTGCTGCAGCGGACACCATGCACCAAATTTTTTTGGTTTTTGACAATTCTCAACCCGAAACTCGACTATCACCCGAGGCCCCACAGATACAAAACAAATATGCATACACACATAAAAACGCGCTATGAATTCATCCGCGGCCTCAAAATTTCCAACGGAGGTCTATTTGACCCAGTCAACCCTCAATGGCCTAAAGCCAAGTTTCCAACCCATGTCGCAAAACGCTCCCAAGTTCCTTGGGAACCGAACCGAATATACTACCAAGTCACAAACGATCATCCGGACCTCTCGAAATCGATGAAATTTTAAAAAAAGTCTGTTTACTCAAAAGTCAACTTTGGGTCAAACAAATCTCACTTTAAGGCTCAAAGTTTCAAAAGTCACACTAAAACCCGCCCGATGACCTTGGGAAAGGGTCAACAGGGGTAAAACGGTCAAAAATACCATAATGACCTGACAAGCCCGGTGGAAAAGCGAACTCATAAGCAACCTCCCCAAGTCGACGGAGAACCTCAAATGGGCTAAGATACCTCGGGCTCAACTTGCCCCTCTTCCCAAATCGTATGACACCCTTCATGGGTGAAATCTTTAGAAGAACCTGCTTACCCTCCATAAACTCTAAGTCCCGAACCTTCCGGTCCGCATAAATCTTTTGTTGACTCTGAGCTGCTAGAAGCTTTTCTTGAATAAGCTTTACCTTATCCACAGACTCTCTCAACAAATCTGTGCCCCACGGAAACCTCAAAAGCATCAAACCACCCATTAAGAGAACGACACGTCCTACCATATAAAGCCTCAAATGGCGCCATTTCAATGCTGGAATGATAACTGTTATTGTACGTGAACTCTGCCAAGGGTGGAAACTGGTCCCAATGACTACCAAAGTCAATGACGCATGCTCTCAACATATCTTCGAGAATCTGGATAGTCCGCTTGGACTGACCATCAGTCTGGGAATGGAAAGCTGTACTCAAGTCCAACTGAGTACCCAACTCTGCCTGAAATGCCCTCCAAAAGTAGGAGATAAATTGGGGACCTCGATCCGAGATAATGAAAATAGGGATCCCCTGTAATCGTACAATCTTACGAATGTAAATCCTGGCTAACTTCTCCGCGGTATAAGTGACCTGAAATGGAACAAAATGAGTGGACATAGTCAACTGATCAACGATAACCCAAACTAAATCAAATTTGCCCAAGGTCTTCGGAAGACCCACAACATAATCCATGGAAATCTTTTCCCACTTTCACTCAAGAATGGGCATCCTCTGAAGCACACCGCCAAGTCTCTGGTGCTCATACTTGACTTGCCAACAATTCCCACACTTAGCCATAAAATCTGCAATATCTCTCTTCATCCTACCCCACCAGTAATGCTGCCTCAGATCACGATACATCTTAGTTGCACCCAAATGAATAGAATATCTGGAGCTATGGGCTTCCTCCAAAATCAGACGATCACCAACACGAGAAACGCACACGCATCCCTTGATCCTCAGAATCCCCTCACTATCAAGCATGGCCTCCTTGGCCTCACCTTTCAGAACCTTATCACGAATCTTACCCAACTGGGCATCCTCAAACTGCCGGGCTTGAATCTGCTCCAAAAGAGATGACCTCGCCTTCACACCAGCTAAGACCCCGCCTGGAACTGAAATATCAAGGCGCACGAAACTGTTAGCCAGAGTCTGAACCTCCATGGCTAACAGACGCTCAGAAGCAACCAATCGGGCTGCCCATACTCACTTTCTTGAGACTCAAAGTATCAACTACTACATTGGCTTTTCCCGGATGATAGAGAATGGTGATGTCATAATCCTTCAGAAGCTCCATCCACCTATGCTACCTAGAATTTAGATCTCTCTGACTGGACACGTGCTGAAGGCTGCGGTGATTTGTGAATACCTCACAATGGACTCCGTATAGATAATGCCTCCAGATCTTCAAGGAAAAGATTACAGCTAACAATTCCAAAGCATGGTAAGGTAGTTTTTCTCATGGATCTTTAACTGTCGGGAAGCATAGGCTATGACACTACCCTCCTGTATCAACACAACACCCAAACCAACACGAGATACATCACAATACACTGAGAAATCCTTACCCACAACAGGTAATACCTGCTGAAGTCAAAAGATTCTTGAGCTTTTGAAGGCTCTTCTTACAAGCATCGGACGACGGGAAGGGAACCTCCTTCTGAGTCAATCTAGTCAACGAAGAAGCAATAGAAGCGAAACCCTTCACTAATCGACGGTAATAGAATCTTAGTCACTATAGTGGGCTTTGCTCAATCTGTAGTAGCCTCAATCTTCTTGGGATCAACCATGATCCCGTCTTTAGACACAACATGGCCGAAGAATGCCATAGACTAAAGCCAAAACTCACACTTTGAAAACTTGGCGTAAAGCTTCTTCTCTTTCAATAACCTAAGGATAATCCTGAAATGATGCTCATGCTCCTCCCTACTCTTCGAATACACCAAGATATCATCGATGAAGACAATGATAAAGGAATCGAGATATGGCTTGAAAATTCCATTTATCAACATCATAAACGCAGCTGGGGAATTCGTAGGCCCAAATGACATCACAAGCAACTCGTAATGATCATAAAGATTCCTAAAGGCCGTTTTCGGAACATCCTCGGCCCGAATCTTCAGCTGATGGTAGCCTGACCTCAGATCAATCTTCAAAAATATCGAAGCACCCTAAAACTGGTCGAACAAATCATCAATATGAGGAATGGGATACTTATTATGAATGGTTACCTTGTTCAACTCACGGTAATCTATGCATATACTCATCGTACCGTCCTTCTTCTTCACAAACAAAATAGGAGCACCCCAAGGGGAGACACTCGGTCTAATAAATCCCTTACTCAACAGATCCTGTAACTGATCCTTTAACTCCCTCAACGTAGCGGGTGCCATCCTATCAGAGGGAATAGAAATAGGGCACGTGCCTGGATCCAAATCGATACAAAAATCTATGTCGCGGTCAGGTGTCATACCTGACAAGTTAGAAGAAATGACCTTCGCAAACTCACACACAATGGGCATGGACTCAAGGGGCAGAGAATCAACGCTACTATCACAAACATGGGCTAAGTAAACCAAACACCCCTTGGCAACTAACTTCTTCGCACGGAGGTAAGAAATGATCTTCTTTGGAGCGGGACTCGGAGTACCCCTCCACTCTAATCTAGGAATACCAGGCATACTGTCTTGGCGTGACCGTCCTCCAAGATTGCATGATACGGTTACAACTATGTCATACCCAGGATAATATGAAAGTCTACCATATCCAATGTCATCAAATCTACCCAAGTATCATATCCCATAAAAGTAACTAAGCAAAATCGAAAGACTCGATCAACAACAACTGAATCTCCAACCGGAGTAGATACAAGGACAGGCACATCAAGACAATCACTAGTCAAATTCTCTCACTGGCTTTCTCTCGAAAGCAGGATGTCACGACCTAAACCGATGAGTCATAACGGGAGTCTGACCTCTAGTGACCAAACACCCCTAAACACATATCTGAAACATACTGAACATCAAAGGCCCATAAATGGCATAAACTGATCCTATAAGAGGGAAATATCAGAACTCTGTACAATCTGCATATACATACACAACATGCGGAAGAACAAAGAAGCCGCCTAGGCTCGCTACATATATCCGTACACAAAAGAATAGAAGCCGACAAGGCTACATCATCTGACTAATACATCCAACTGTCTACAGACCTCTACTGGAATGAAAGCTATAGAAAGGATGGGACAGGGCCCCGTCATACCCATCTATATACATCTAAGAACAATGGCCTACCAAAATAGACTGCAACTCCGGATCAAATGGAGTGCACTGATCTCTGCTGGATAAGGGTCCTACTAAGCTGGACCACCTCCCTGTCTACCTATACCTGCGGGCATGAACGCAGCCCCCCGAGCAACGGGGAGTCAGTACGGATAATGTACTGAATATGTAAGGCATAAAGGCAACATGTATGAATATATATATAGAAATCATGAATAAGATCTGACTCATAAGCTGAAATGACTATCTGCATGAATCTGTATGAACTAGTATCTGTCTGCATCTGACTAAATCTGTATATCGGAAAGCATGGACATGCATCTATATACCTATATATCTAGTGGGTACATACCTCATGTCACATCACAGGTCACAACTTTACCCCCTGTCAAGTGTGCCTTTCACTTGTATATATATATATATACACCAACATCATGGGCCACTCATGGACCACTCACAGGCCACACCTTCACCCCCTGTCAAGTGTGCCTTTCACATATAAAATGTAATATCATAGGTCTCACCCTCACACCCTATCAAGTGTGCCTTTCACTCGTACCCCTGAGAACTGAAAGTGAATGCATAGTGCAAATAAAACTGAACAACTGGATTCTCAAAACAGTATAATGACAATTGGCCTCTCATGGGCCTTACTGAAATCATACTACTAGGACAGGAAATCACAAGATCTGTATATGGGGAAATACCATAGCCGGGATACGGGAACAACAAAACTGTATTTCTCTTAGTGCTTATAAGAATAGAGTAATATGAAAAATCTCTTACTCGTTTATTGGTTCATATCATAGGATCATGACAAAGAAGGAAGGAATAGCCTTAACATACCTTGACGTATATCAAATCGCCTAACTTCTACCTCTTGAACTTATAAATCTACAATTAAGATAACATAAGCCTTAATTAGGCTACTTGCCTTGCTTACTAATCATCCCCAAGCACGTATAAAGCTTAACGAATTATAGATGACCATCTCCTTTATAAGCTTACAATGATAACACCTACATATATATCAAAGTATACGTAAATCCATCTCTAATCATTTCTTAAAATAGTCTCATGCCACTACCTTGCCCTTCATCAATCTATCACTTCCACAAATACCTTCTCTTTACCTAAAATCACTAAAACTCTTGATAGTAAACTCAAATACAAGGGTAAGAATCATTTACATACCTTGAGGGGTCAAGAATCCCAAGAATCACTTTAACTTCAACTCCCTAAGCTTCCCATTCTTGGAGAAACCCTAGAAGCAACCTTCTTCTTCACAAGCTCAAGCCTGTGGTCCGGTCTTGTCAAATCTTCACTAATATGCTATAAATGGTGGGAGAGCAAAATATTGGGGTTTTCTGATCTGGGAATGAGAGAACTATGAAATAAGGTTGTGGACCACGTATTTATACTCGGAGAATTAAATGCTTCAGTGGTCCAGTTCGACGACCAAGTCAACGACCCTTCGACGTGTCGACGGTCCGTCGACGTGCTTGTCGACCTGCGCCTGCAGAATGCATGGCTGCGGAACCCTATCGACGCCACACAACGATGGTCTGTTGACAGGTTCGATGACCCGTCGATCATGACTGGTGTCCTGCAGGTTTTTCTGATTCAGTTTAGATCACGTCGATTCGATTTGTTCAACTTCTAACTCTATAAATTGCTAGGAATATCTGCTGGTACCCTCGTACACGGGGTAAGACGTTTTCTACCTCCAAACTCGGGCTTGGGTCTCTATTCCAAGGGCATACCCGACTAGAAAACCATAGGTTCTACCACTATGAACACGAGGGGTGTAACATCCTCTCCCCGTTAGGAACATTCGTCCTCGAATGTTCGAACAATCCCGGGTTATAGAAATTTTAGCAGAGTTTCCCCTGTACTTATACCAATCCACCCTGCATGCAACAACCCAAAATAATGCCACACAGGGCCACATACTATAACACACAATACCACTGCCTCACACGACCAATCACGATAACTGAAATGAAATAATACCTGGGGAAAATGGTACCTCGGACTGAACCTCTTGCACTGCTGGAAATAAATGTGGATACTTAGTCTTCATTTCCTCCTCCGCTTCCCAAGTCACTTCCTCAACATTTTTATTCCTCCACAAAACTTTAATGGAGGCTACATCCTTGGTCTGCAACCGACGGACCTGTCTGTCCAATATAGCCACTGGAACTTCTTCCTATGATAACTGCTCGGTCACCTGAATATCATTCACTGGTATCACTCTCGAAGGATCTCCGATGCATTTATGAAGCATAGATACATGAAATATCGGATGTATCGACTCTAACCCAGAAGGCAATTCTAGTTCATATGCCACTGTACCCACTATACGAATGATCTTATATGGCCCAATATATTGAGGGCTCAACTTACCCTTCTTACCAAACCTCATCACTCCCTTCATAGGAGAAACTTTCAGGAACACCCAGTCGCCCATCTTGAACTCTAGCTTACGTCGTCGATTATCCACATAGGATTTCTGTCGGCTATGAGCTATTAGCAACCTCTCTCTAATCACTTTCACTTTATCAACTGCTTGTTGAATTCAGTCTGGGCCTACTAACTGATTCTCCCCGACATCGAACCACCCTATGGAGGATTTGCATCTCTACCCATATAAGGCCTCATAAGGAGCCATCTGAATACTGGAATGGTAACTATTATTATAAGCAAACTCAATGAGAGGCAAATGATCATCCCAACTACCTTGAAAGCCAAGTACACAAGCTCTAAGCATATCCTCAAGGGTCTGTCTAGTGCGCTCTGCCTGCCCATCTGTTTATGGATGAAATGCAGTACTAAGACTCACTTGAGTCCCCAATCCCTGCTGAAAAGACTTCTAAAATTTAGCTGTGAACTGTGCCCCCTATTTGAAATAATGGCCGTAGGAACACCATGAAGTCGTACGATCTCCTTAGGATAAAGCTTCGCATAATCCTCTGCTGCGTAAGTAGTTCTGACAGGCAGAAAGTGAGTTGACTTTGTAAGCCTATCGACTATGACCCATATCGAATCACACTTCCGCTGAGTACTGGGCAAAGCCTGTGATAAAGTCCATATTAATTACCTCCCACTTCTATGTCGGGATTTCCATAGCCTATAATAAACCTCTGGGCTTCTGGTTTTCTATTTTAACTTGCTGACAATTCGGACACTGAACAACAAACTCGGCTATATCTCTTTTCGTACCATCCCACCAATAAACTTCCTTGAGATCATGGTACATCTTCGTTGATCCTGGATGGATAGAATAGCGAGAATAATGGGCTTCCCCCATAACCTGCTGACGGAGGCCTGCAACATTAGGAACACACAGTCTACCGTGATATCGGAGTACTCCATTTCTTGTAATCACAAAGGGTGTCTTTCCTTTCTGAGGAGTTTTACCTCGGTAATGAACTAAAACAAGATCCTCTTACTGATGCTCCTTTATCTCCACTACCCAGGAGGACATCGCTGGGTCTTGAACAGTAACTCCTGCATCACCTGAATCTATCAATCGGACTCCGAGACTAGCCAATCGATGAACGTCATGAACCATTTCTCTTCTCTCTGGCAACACGTGAGAAAAGCTACCCATAGATTTACGACTGAGGGCATCGGCTACTACATTAGCCTTCCCGGGATGGTACAGAATATCCACATCATAATCTTTTAACCTGTCCAACCATCGTCTCTGATGCAAGTTCAAGTCCTTTTGCGTAAAGATGTACTGGAGACTCTTATGACCAGTATAGATATCAACATGGACACCGTATAAGTAGTGCCTCCATATTTTCAAGGCATGAATCACTACCGCTAATTCAAGATCATGGGTTGGATAATTCTTCTCGTGCTTCTTCAACTGTCTAGAAGCATAAGCAATAACCTTACTGCGCTGCATCTACATAATGCCCAATCCAATACCTGAAGCATCACAACATACTACATAGCCATCTGCTCCTTCTGGAAGAGTCAAAATTGGTGCTGAAGTTAACTTATCTTTCAACGCCTGGAAACTCTGCTCACAAGCATCTGTCTATTAGAACTTAGCTGATTTCTGAGTTAATTTAGTCAATGGGGCTGAAAGAGAGGAAAATCCTTCCACAAACCTTCTATAATAACCTGCCAAGCCCAAGAAACTACGTATTTCCGTCTGGGCGCGTGGCCTTGGCCAATTCTTTCACAAACCAATCTTTTGAGCATCCACTCTAATGCCATCATCTGAGATAATGTGACCCGTAAAAAGCCACAGAGTTCAACCAGAACTCACACTTCGAAAACTTGGCATGCCACTCTTTACCTAAAAAAATTCCAAGCACTGTCCGTAGATGGTCTGCATGATTGGCCTCTGACGGTGAATAAACCAGAATATCATCTATGAACATAATCACGAACAAATCTAGAAAGGGCCTGAATACACGATTCATCAAATCCATGAGGCATTAGTTAGCCCGAACGACATAACACGAAACTCATAGTGGCCATATCTAGTCCGGAATGCCGTCTTCGGAATGTCCTCATCCTTCACCCTGACCTGATGGTATCCTGATCTCAAGTCTATTTTCGAGAAATACTTAGCGCCTTGCAACTGATCGAATAAATCATCGATCCTCGGGAGCGGATATTTATTCTTTACGGTCACTTTATTCAATTGCCTAGAATCAATACACATTCGCAAAGAGCCATCCTTCTTTCTTACAAATAGCACCGACGCTCCCCACGGCGACGTACTAGGCCTGATAAAGCCCTTCTCAAGCAAATCTTTCAACTGCTCCTTCAATTCCTTCAACTCCGCAGGTGCCATCCTATAAGGAGGGATAGATATTGGCTGAGTGTCTGGCAATAAGTTAATAGCAAAATCAATCTCCCTCTTTGGGGGAATGCCTGTAAGCTCATCTAAAAATATTTCTAGGAACTCATTAACCACAGGAACAGACTAAAGAGTCAGCGACCCTGCTTGCACACCTTGAACTCGAACTAGGTGAAAAATATACCCTTTCCTGATCATCTTCTCTGCCTTAAGGTAGGAAATAAACCTACCTCTAGGCGAAGCAGCATTACCCTTCCACTCTAGGACTGGCTCGCTGGGAAACTGAAATCGAACTATCTTTGTTCTGCAATCAACATTAGCATAACAGGAAGCCAACTAATCCATACCCATAATAACATCGAAGTCAATCATATCTAGCTCAATCAAATCTGCTACGGTGTGGCAGTCACAAACTATAACAACACAATCTTGATATACTCGCTTAGCTATGACCGGATCGCCAACTAGCGTAAACACCTCAAATGGTTTAATCGACTCGGGCTCTATCCCAAACTTACCAACAACAAATGGAGTAACATATGATAAAGTAGATCCTGGATCGATCAATGCATACACATCAATGAAATCTTTGGGGTCCATATTTTGCTTTATCACTGAAAATTCTGGAGGATGTAACTCAAGAAAGGTCTTAACCCTCG
Source organism: Lycium ferocissimum (assembly GCF_029784015.1). Lineage (NCBI taxonomy): Eukaryota > Viridiplantae > Streptophyta > Magnoliopsida > Solanales > Solanaceae > Lycium > Lycium ferocissimum. The sequence continues at coordinate 15,722,374 of NC_081350.1, forward strand.
AACTACTAGCTCTCTGCCACTGAGCCTGAGCAGCTACTAACCTGGTCAATAACTGTACAACATCCCGCATATCCTGGCCTGGTGCATCTGGCTGAGGAACTGGGGCGGGTGCTGAAGGTGAAGTATGCGAAGTCTGAGATGGGCTCTCACTCTGAATCTCATCCTGAGCCCTAGTGGCCTGCCGAGTACGGCTAGCGGCCTCACCTGACACTCTCTTGCCCTTCTGGGCAGCTGTAGCTTTCTTGCGAGGCATCGCTGAAATCAGAACAAATCATTAGAAGGCGAACTCTTAACACTTGGCTCTTTCGCACGATCTAAGAGTGAAAAGAATGACATCATCCTAAATGTCCTGTAGCATCCTGTTTATAAGTGTGGTGCACAACACACCCATAAACAAGACTCTACTAGACACGATCTGTAGACAATCCTAGGACGGAACTGCTCTGATACCACTTCTGGCACGACCCAAATCGATGAGTCATGATGGGAGTCTAACCTCTAGTGACCGAACACCCCTAAACACATATCTGAAACATACTGAACATCAAAGGCCCATAAATGACATAAACTGATCCCATAAGAGGGAAACATCAGAACTCTGTACAATGTGCATATACATATACAACATGGAAGAACAAAGTGAAGCCAGTCGCTACATATACCGTACACAAAAGAATAGAAGCCGACAAGGCTACATCATCCGACTAATACATCTAACTCGCCTATGTACCTCTACCGGAATGAAAGTCGAAAAGGACTCGGACAAAGGCTCCCCGTCATACCCATCTATATACATCTCGAACAATGGCCTACCAAAATAGACCGCAACTCCGGATCAAATGGAGCGCACCGATCTCTCGCCGGATAGTGGTCCTACTAAGTCGGACCACCTCCCCGTCTACCTATACCGCGGCATGAACGCAAACCCCCCCCCGAGCAACGGAGAGTCAGTACGGATAATGTACTGAATATGTAAGGCATAAAGACAACATGTATGAATAAATATATAGAAATCATGAATAAGATCTGGCTCATAGGCTGAAATGACTATATGCATGAATCTGTATGAACTAGTATCGATCTGCATCTGACTAAATCTGTATATCGGAAAGCATGGACATGCATCTATATACCTATATATCTAGTGGGTATATACCTCATGTCACATCACATGTCACACCTTCATCCCTGTCAAGTGTGCCTTTCACCTGTATATATATATACCCCAACATCATGGGCCACTCATGGACCACTCACAGGCTACACCTGAGAACTGAAAGTGAATGCATAGTGCAAATAAAACTGAACAACAGGATTCTCAAAATAGTATAATGACAATTAGCCTCTCATGGGCCTTACTGAACTCATACTACTAGGACAAGAAATCACAAGATCTGTATATGGGGAAATACCATAGCCGGGATACGGTAATAACAAAACTGTATTTCTCTTAGTGCTTATAAGAATAGAGTAATATCGAAACTCTCTTACTCGTTTATTGGTTCATATCATAGGATCATGCCAAGGAAGGAAGGAATAGCCTTAACATACCTTGACGTATATCAAGTCGCCCAACTTCTATCTCTTGAACTTGTAAATCTACAATTAAGATAATATAAGCCTTAATTAGGCTACTTGCCTTGCTTACTAATCATCCCCAAGCACGTATAAAGCTTAGCGAATTATAGACGACCATCTCCTTTATAAGCTTACAATGATAACGCCTATATATATCAAAATATACGTAAATCCATCTCTAATCATTTCTTAAAATAGTCTCATGCCACTACCTTGCCCTTCATCAATCTATCACTTCCACAAATACCTTTTCTTTACCTAAAATCACTAAAACTCTTGATAGTAAACTCAAATACAAGGGTAAGAATCATTTACATACCTTGAGAGGTCAATAATCCCAAGAATCACTTTAACTTCAACTCCCTAAGCTCCCCATTCTTAGGGAAACCCTAGAACAACCTTCTTCTTCACAAGCTCAGGTTTACGGGGTCCGGGTCTTGTCAAATCTTCGCTAATATGCTATAAATGTTGGGAGAGCAAAATATTAGGTTTTCTAATCTGGGAATGGGAGAAATATGAAATAAGGTCGTGGACCACGTATTTATACTTGGAGAATTAAATGCTTCAGTGGTCCGATTCGACGAGCGGGTCGATGACCCTTCGACGTGTCGACGGTCCGTCGACGTGCTCGTCGACCTGCACCTGCAGAATGCATGGCTGCGGAACCCTGTCGACGCCGCACAACGATGGCCCGTCGACAGGTTCGACGACCCGTCGATCATGACTGGTGTCCTGCAGGTTTTTCTGATTCAGTTCAGATCACGTCGATTCGATTCGTTCAACTTCTAACTCTATAAATTGCCAGGAATATCTGCTGGTACCCTCGTACACGGGGTAAGACGTTTTCTACCTCCAAACTCGGGCTCGGGTCTCTATTCCAAGGGCATACCCGACTAAAAAAAATCATAGGTTCTAACACTATGAACACGAGGGGTGTAACACAAGATGTGGAGCATTATATGTTGGGGGCGGTGGTTGATTTTGGTAGTTCAGAGGTGGATAAGCTTATGGTGGGTTATTTTGTGGTGGACGGTAGTTTTGCTAAGATGGTGGTTGATATGTTTGTTGTGTGGTGTTTGGTAAGCAGAGCAGACACACGGACACTAAAGCGAGCCGCCTAAGTCGGGTATAGTGAAATGGGCGAAGCTCAGGTCATGCGTAATATACAGGTGCTAGGTTATAAGTAGGTATGGAGTAATTTATGTGAGGCGGAGTTATGTGGGAGGATCTGATACTTTCGGGCTTAGGCTTGGAATGTGGGATATGCTCGCCACATCCTCTTTTTTCTTACAGAAGATTCCCACAGTATCTTGTCTAGATGATTTGTTGAAGATACTGATTATTTTCCCAGATTTGAAACCATCTTCTATGGCCTCTCCCATTTTGACCAACTCGAAATCCTCCGCCAGGGCAACATTCTCCCCTAAAACGGGGCCCGGGGCCTAATGAACACGGGGCTAGTCTTCCCCAATCTGGTCGACACGGGCTTTGACCTCCACCTATGGGGAAACCA
>NC_081350.1:15725564-15735474 GCF_029784015.1 Lycium ferocissimum
TCATTGTGTTCTTAATAACTCCATATGATTATTGAGAAGCGATCTGAATCCATGAAACCCATATCTTGTATTCCATGGGTTCTTGCATGCATGTTTTAGCTAAAATGATTATTTCATGAATATTCTACATGTCTACAAGTTTTCATGCAACTATATTATATAATTACTTTCATGCTATGATACAAGATACACAAATGCTAAATACAAGTTATTTCATGAAACCATGTTTACAAGTTATTTCATGATATCCATGTACAAGCAAGTTATATTCATGAAAACCATGGGCAGCAAGTGCCACTTATTTTACATGTTCATGTTTTTGGGAGTTGCATTAATTACCGAGAAGGCTTCAAATAGCCTGAAACTACGTAGCCACCGTAGGATGAGGATTACTCCACCCATGCTTAGGACGATCTCTCATAATATTTGGATCCTTTCATAATATTATTAAATCTCATGTCCCTGGCAAGGTATGAGTGTTCTTTGGTAGGACGCAAGTACCAGACCATGTTGTCGGTTATATTTACTGCTCTCCCTACTCACGATACTTTACACATGTTATATATGTATATGTACTCCATGTTCATGATCATGTTTCGGCTCGCTACTGTTATGTTATTATCATGTCCCATGTTATTTCTTTCGGTTGCTTTACATACCGACATTCAATGTGCTTTGTCCCCTTTTATGCCGGGGGGCTGCATTTCACGATGCGAGTGTACGGATTTACGGACGACGCCCTGCTCATTGTGATGCACGCACGTACCCGGCTTATTGGTGAGCCCCATCTCATTTGGGGGTTTAGGCATTGTCTTTCTTATTTAGTTTTGCATTTAAAGGTATGCTGGGTGCCTTGTCCCAGTAAGTATGTTACGTGTTTCAGACTCATGTTAGAGGTTTCATAGATAAGACAAGTGTCATGCTAGACTTCAGAGTTGGTTAGCCAGTTTGGTTCATTTATGATATTGTCCGCATTCATGACATAACCAAGTACTTGTGTTTAATATTATGACTTATTAAGTTTTCCAAAAGCTCATCATGCACTTCACTTTATAAATCCGCTCATGTATGCCTCATGATGATTCAGCAAGCTATGTGGTTCGCTCGGTCACATGCAGTCAGGCACCGAGTGCCGTGTTACGCCCAGGCCATGGTTCGGGGCGTGACAGTGTTCTAGTCTGATACCCTAAACGCTTAATTTTGAGCAAAATTTTACCACTTTTGATTCTTGAAAAGTGGTATTTTTGCATAAATGACTAATTGCGGAAATATGAAACAAAAACTATTTTTTATCACAACCAATTTATATTTACATAGACACACTATTAGAACCCGTAGGTCAACCGTATTTTACGGATCCTTAATACCAGGGTGCCTAACACCTTCCCCGGGGGATCACCAGAACTCTTACCCATACTTTGGTTAGATTAGGATTCTTTTAAATTTAACCGTTTTGAATGAATCCTTTTCGAACTGGTTATCCTAATTTCCTAAAAATTAGGTGGCGACTCTAAAATAAAGTCCATTTAGAGCACCATCCACGTAGAAGTATATTTTTTCCTTTTTCCCGGTACGATTGACAACCGTACTTCCCCGGGACACTTTCCTTTAAATGAGGCAAGTGCAAATACGAATAAAAAAAATAGAACCGCTACACATACTGAGTGGTCACTCTCTGTTAAATTTAAGTCTGTTTTCGCTCATTATTATCACTTAAGAGCATTATATGAATCAGTTAAGTGCACATCTCCATGTAATACTTGTCTAAACCTTAAAAAATACTGATATTGTCATGTTCCATTGAGAAACCATGCTTTGCTCATGTCTTTTATGTAATCATACCAGAATAAAAAGTCAAATATGCATGTTTATATGTTCAAGAGGATTAAATGTCATGTCTAATGTTTGGTCTGCCTATGTCCATGTTCAAAGTGCCCCTGCTTGTTATTTGTGACACTGCATATCTGCTTGCCTCTATGTGTGTTTGTTAACGTTGGGGACTGAGTATGAATATGAGACTTTGTGTACAGTTTGAAGTTTGGTATGTGATTTTGAATATTGGGAAGTCTAAACTAAGGGAGGCTGACACTTAGTAGATGAATGACTATGAGTGTGACTTAACTAGGACCAAAGAAAAGAAGGATAAGGCTTGGAGTTTCTAGCTAACTTAGCCTAATCCCTTTATTCTAAGTTGTTGGTGTCATGACCCAACCCGCGGGTCGTGCGGGCACCTACCGTATTACTAACCTTAGTAGGCGAACCCTTACCGACAAACCTAGCGCTTAAGAACATGCGACAACCATCTCAAAAGAAAATATAAATTACAGGATTAAAAATGGGCACCTCTTACAGACTTTTTTCAATACAATAAAATCCGAAATAAATTCCCGGGATCTAGTCTAGACAGGTACAAGAGCTCATAAAATACAAGAAGACAAAATAAATGACACCTACTGCTTTAAGTAAGATAAAGCGAAGGCACAGAGAATATCCAATAGATCCACACGACGAAACTTCAACTAAGACCTACAATACATCTACACCCAGAAAGGGCGTAGCAAGAGTAGTATCAGTACACCACACGTACTGGTAAGCATCATAAGTCGACTAAGATTAGTTCACGCAATACAATATAAAGTCAATAAGATAAGCAGGTAAGTCAATGAACCCCAGGTTTTTAAATAAGGATTATTACCACCTTGCCCCCTTACCTTTCCCACTCTCGAAGTTCACTCCTTTTATTCCCAAAACATAAGGTATTCTACTAAATCATAACCATTCCCTACCTTCATCTAACTTAGTAACGCTCGCTCTCCCACTCACCGTATGCTATACTTTTACCCTGGTTGTTAAAAGAGTTCACCTACTCACATTACTACTATAACACAATGTATCTAGGAAAATAAATCACTATCTGAAAACCAACACTACACTTACCTTGTGTAACCCCCTCCCAGACTCTCAACAACACACATGGAATAAATGAGCAATGTTAACGACAGTAGTACACACATGTATAACATAAAATCATGAGATGTAGTGCAATACAAATACTATGCAGGGCCCAAACACACTGTACATACACGCTATCTGATATCTTTTCTCAATAGCCATGACCTGCAGGAGACCCATGGTGTCTATGTACCACTCGTTCCGGAATACTCCTCGGACCAGAGCACAAACCTCCGCTCCGGAACGAACCTCGATCGCGGATCCAAATCATATACATATATGTAGTTCATGTACTCAGCTCAACGGCCACAAGGCCAGATAACACAACACCTATACTCAGCCTTGCCTGTTACCTGTATCTCCGCATAAACCGTGCAATGCCATGCATGAAACTATATGACAATTCAATCATAATTCCAGCCCTTGACGGGCGTAATGCCAATCCAACTCAATATAATTCTTTTAATACGACCTCTTATTTTCAAGGAGCTTGACCGTATGAACGTTCAACAAAATAGGACATACGGACGGAATTCACCCCCTTCTAGGTTTGCATAAAGTAAACACGAGGTATCTCCTTAGCGACAACATCACTTTCTATTACTAAATCATTATTATTATAGCCATAATTATGCCATGTTTTAGTCACATTAACAAGTCCGTCCATCCAAACTCCATATCCGAAGACCTAAGCATGCATTCTCCCGTCATCTCTAAGTGTATATACGATTCGCTAATTAAAGTCTAACTAAAGTAAACCATAACCTACCTCTGTGACGAAATCGATACTTGATTCTCCAAGAATTGCTCGTTTGCTTAGCCTTCATCCGAATCCATGAGCGATAATATTTGTAGGGAAGGGTGGAAAAGAAATTAGAACGGTTTTTTTTTCTTGGGGTCAATGGTTTTTCTTTCATGAGGAACCCTAGGAGCAGCCCTTGAGAGTCTTTTGTTGAAAAGGAGAGAAAAAAAGACTAAGTACAGAAATTCGGGCTACTGTTCTGCGTGGACAGCTATGGCGGTCGCTAAGCCGCTATGGCGGTCCACTTTATTTTCTAGTCCGAAATTTTCAAATCCTTCCGAAATTGATTTTTCCCACTCTTAACTCTTAAAACACATCATGGGGCTTATTATTTACAAACCCTGACCTAGATTGGGCATGGTTTCGCGAACTATTAAATAATGACCGGACGGGTCGTTACAGCTGGGGTTCCCTCAGAGGAGTTCATATTCTATGGGACCCTCCAAATGTTAAAAACAAGTAGAAATATGTGTGTACTTGCTTTCTGAGTCACCCTTTTAAAGGCTTAAATTGGTATGCAACGTTTTACCTTCAAATAGTATACTTTAATTCTGTTAATCCTGGATCTGTGCACACTATGCATACTGTTTGGTTTTACTTTGTATATTACCTCCCTTTCTTTGACTCTGTTTGCCTTTGTCTAAATAAAATCCCAAAATGTTGAAGGTCTTAATCTGCTTTCTTGTTGTTTTCCCTTGGAATGATTGATTTTCTTCATGGTATATAATGGGATATGCCCAGATATACAAAGTGTATCCAGTTTTGTATACATACAAGTGTATAAAACTTGGTAAATTTAGTATTATATCACTTATGTAAGCCATAAAATGTTGACTTTGTTGTTAATATCCTGTTTTAGCTTTGGGCCTCCTCTCCTATGTTTTGTTGTTGGGCCTCGGTTTCCTTTATTATCATTTAATCCTTGTTTGGGCCACAGTTATTTTGATTTGGGCTTGTTAGTTCCTATGAATTTTCCTTATGTATATGATTATTGTTTTAGATTGTCGCTTTTATCATGAAACTGTGTTTGTGCATAAATGTGTTTGTCATTAGAACCTGCCTTTTAGTAAATAAATAATTAGGTCTCAAAACATTTGTCTAATCCTATTACCTTCTTTACGTTGCATGCGACACCCCCACGGGCCATTTGGGCCACCTCTCTACATTTGAAAACCTATTGGACCTAAGGCCCAACTATTCCCGTTCATTGATCGAGTCCGATAAAATAAAAGGGAAGCTAATATTTGCATGAAGGCCTAGTCATCGATGAAAATGGTCTGAAGGCCCAACTATGGGTGAAAATAGCCAACTGGTGGGCTTAGGTAGGTCCACCAGCCTAACTCCCTTCATTTCTTTTATATATTATGTGTAATATTATTTGTAAAGACATGAAAAAAGATATTGAAACCCTTATGTATGTTTAGAACTTAGGAAAAGGTAGTATTATTAGGAATGTTGCCCAAACGCTTTTTTTTTCAAAACTCGGCTAATCCTAAAGTTTGCATGAAATCAATTTAATTTGATTTTGTTAAGTATAAAATGGATTCAATACTTTAATAAGGTTAAATAGCTTTCAAAAGACTAAATGACAGAGTTTGGGCTTCTCGTCCTTTGGCTAAGATCTGAACTGATTTCTTATGGAGTAAAAATGGTTTTGGGCCTTAAGCCCATTATGGAAACTTCCAAACCTGCTTAATGGACTTCAGATCTGACCATTTTTAAGAAAAAGAGTACAAAATGATTTTAAGGCAGCTTGGTGTTACAAAAAACGATATCTGGGCATTCTTTAACTTGGATTAAATTCTGGAAAAACTTAGAGAATTTTTCGTAGGACAAATAACTTTGTGGCTTTTGGGACTTGAACAAATCTTTCTCAGAAAGAGGATTTCTAGACTGTTTGGGCAGAAAGCCTAAAGACTTATCGACCAAAGCAAAGGGAATTCTGTTTGGGCTGAATTTGAGATAAGATGGACTTTGGATTAGAATAAAGTTCATCTATATGAGCTTCAAGTGGGTAAAAGTGGATTTAATAAAACTTTCATTCTATATATATATATATATATATATATAAAAAAAAAATAGGAGATATACTCCATATTTTCTTATATACGTACAATAAAAACCTATAAGTGTTGACACCTAATTTTTGACCTCCCATAATTTATTTTAATTACTCAGAGTCATTGGATAATAGATAAAGTGAGTCATGCACCTTAAAGGGTCTAAATGATTTTTATAAAAATTGCTTAGATCAATATTTTACCTCTTTAAACTGGTAAAGTGATTTTTATGACATTACAAGTTATTTAGGAATTAATTGATGCATTTTATGACATTTATATTTGTTAGAATTAACCAAAGCAAAGCAATTTTCGGATAATTATTTATCTAATTGTTTAAGTTGTCAAAGAGTCAAATTAACAAATGATTTATTCCCTTTAATCCAAGGAATTCGAGTAATTAAAAGAATTGGTCATTTTACCCCTCAATCTCTAATTCTGTGTGTTTGCATAATTTATTGAAATTAATAAATTATTTTTAGGACTCAATTAGGTTAAGTAATCAATTAGAGGGTCCTTATTGCAAATTGGTTTAATTATTTAATTGTTCACATTATGGCCACAATTGAATTAACCAACTCATGGTTTAAGACAATTGAGGTCATTTTTGCAAAATTAGCCTTTAAGTGGCTTCAATTGAAATGACCAAATTCATTGGCAAATCAATTGAGGTCATTAGTGCAAGTTTAGCTTTAACTAGTTAATAGGGATAAATAAGGCCATAATTGAAATAATTAATTTGGCTAAGATTAATTAGGGACATCATTGCAATTGGCTAATCAAGGGGTTATAATTGCAACAATCAATTAGGATAAAGGCAATATTTGCAAATTCAGTCTAGTTACATAATTAGTCATCTTTTAAAATTAATTAAAAGGTTAATTATGTCCTAATTACTATAATGTAATCAATAGTCGATACTTTAAGCATGTTCATCTATTTAAGCCAATCTATTCTACCTTTATATATATACATATACACTAAGTATACGCACACATATACATCATATATATATATATATATGTGTGTGTGTGTGTGTGTGTGTGTGTGTGTGTGTGTGTGTGTGTGAAAAGGGGGGGCCTTTCTTTTAAAATTTGGACCGAGGCCCAATCCTAATCGGATTGACCCGGCCCAAATGCGCATAAGAGGGGGAAAACCCTCACACTCCCCTCATTTTCCTTCATCTCACACACAAACAGTCCCCTAGCCTCTCTCCCATCCCCTTCTCGTGTAAAACCCTAGCGCCTTCATAGGATTCTCTTTCTCTCTCATGCCAAAAATGGCAACTACGCAGAGGTCTTAGACATCCATCAGCTTTTGCACATCCATTTCCATCATACAATTAATGTCTTTAACTTTAATTTCGCTTTCCTCACCCAAACATGGTAATAATCTCTTCTCTTTTACCTTTTCTTTCAAATTTAAGTCAAACCTACAATTTTCTGTATTTTTAATTAACATACTATGTCTACGCATCCTCGTCTCTCATTAGATGAACTCAATTCGACCTGGATTGAGAAAGGACAGGCTCAGTTCAAGCCGTTCATCATTTATTTGGGTCGATCTAGACTGTCCAAAGCATTTGCTAATCTGTTTTCTTAGAAATATTTGCTTTGTACCACATCAGTGCTTCAAAGGTTTTGAGTAATTTGGGGGTTCTATAAATAGAACCCCAACCTTCATAATTAAACAAGTCTTGAATACTCAAGGAGAGCACAAGAGCTTAAAATATGAGTTTCACTTGAGTTTTGGGTTGTGCTTTAGTAAAAAATTTATACTTAGCTTCTAAGAGTTAGGTTTCTAGTCCAAAAATTTTAATTCTCTTTCTTGTGTTTGGCTGGCTGAGTTTGAGGATTGGAAGCACTAGGGCTCCAAATTCGATCTTGTTCATGGCTGCACATCAAAAAGTTAAGCCTTTATCATTTTCTTCCCCTTTTAGTTTATGTTTAATCTCTGTTTAAATGTATGTTTAGTTCTTGATTAGTAAAAATGCTTAGTTGTTAATATGATGTTTGTTGGGATGATGGTGTAAAAAATGATTAGCTTATGTTTAAATATATAACTGGTGGTTAATTTGGTATTTACTGAAGCAATGGTATAAAATCCGTAATTCATGTCTGGTATAAGGTTCAGCTAGTCTAATAAGGTGTTATGTTAGAATAATGGTATGGAATGCTCCCAGCAACTGCATAATAAGCTCAGTAGGATAATGTGTGAGGTATTAAGGCATACTTGAACTCTTGCTTGAATCTTAAGTGCTAGGTAGTCCTTTGAGCATTTGAAATATTGGCTCATAGTTCTGAATATGACAAAGTTAAGTCTGAATTAATGGGTACTGAATGGATTTAGTCCTGTTTTCGATAAACTAACTATTGTTAAGTTAGTGTGAGACATTAATAAAGTCGTGACCATAATAAAAGAAAAGAGATATGAATCAATCAGGAGGTTTCTATAATGGAAGGTGTAGGCATTTGATAGGTCATTAAATGATTAATATTGAATTAGAAAGGCAAATAGCTTTATAAGGCTGGTCTCTTTAATATTAAAGTAAAATAGGGAAGGGGAAGGGAGAAATGAAGCTATTTAGATCTGTGTAACTTTGGCATGTGTGTTGCTTTGTTGATATGGATGATTCTACCTAAAGTCCAAATTGTTAATGGTCTAAACTATGGAGTCACTAGTCATAGGGATGAGAAGTTGAATGTTTGTTGTAGGTCTGCTTGACAACACGGATACCTTTCTTTTTGTTAGCTCGTACATTTGCATATCATCTCTTAGGACTAGGGAGTAGCCCCTATGTCTACATTGAACTTGCAGCTAGGTACATATACTAGAGTCTGAATGTTGACGCTAATATATGACTATTAACCTTATCTGATTCTGGGGTACTTGTTTAATTAGCTCATGTCTAATTATACCTTTGTACCACTTAGGAAGTGGTTCTGGTAGGAGTTAGAGATTAGGGATTTGGTCCATTGGATTGAAAAGTGAACTCCAGGACTTGCCTCAAGGTTATGAACATAGATTATGCATTAGATTCTTAGAAAGGGGGTATACACTTAATATACACCTGGTATACACATGATATACACATCATGATGTGTATTTAAAGTCCTAGAATGAGCTTGGCCCAGTTCAAGTTTAGTAAGGGACAGCCCAACCTTAAAAATTTAGGATAAAGGAAAGGGGCTCGGGTCTTTGCAGTCCATTTGGTCTTGGACTGCAAAGGCCCAACATTGTATGCTCGCGTGTGTACATTGTTTCTTTCTTTTCTTTTTTTATAAATTATATATGTATATATATGTTGCACATTCATACTTATATGTGTGATAAGTACAGAAGTATATAAACTAACCGGGTCGTTTCTCCTCACTGCATGGCCACTCGTGCCAAGTCCAGCCAACCTGTTGGGCCAAGTCGTTCATTTGTGTTTAGGGGCGAGCTTATCGTTACAACGCCCTTTTTATCCTACCTCACTTAGAAACAATTTACGACTAATTTTAGGTTAATTTAACGGGCACAAGTCAACAATATAATTTACATATAATCAATCCAAATGTTCGTCATTGCCTATGTAAAGCATCTAAACCCAAATACGTCAAGCCCGAATATATCCGATCCAATTCAATCATCACAGTCCAATTATCACAATCCAATCATCACAATCCAATCACCAAACATCTAAGTCAAGTCATGATGCAATGTAGTGCAATAATGGTATGAATGTGATGCCATGCCATGCAAATGAGGTGTACACATGTACTCAGGACGGAAATATTGACGTCTCGGTAGCACAACCCAGCGTGACTCGCGAACTCTAGGTGCCACCCATCTCGGATCTTTGCCCAACAGACAGACGGGACCCTGGCTAATTGCTCACGGGGGAGTCTCACCCCAGACCACTCCGGGAGGACCTCGCGGAGTCCATGCACTAACAACGATTCCGGATATCATCGAAGTCGGTCACGCAACAACGACGCCGACGATCACCTGACATCGTCCATCTCAGTCACTCAAGTAAAAGAGTCCGTCAAATATTAGTTTCATAAAATCAACGATTCTCGGAATTGAACCCTGACATCGGTCTTCTCACAAT
>NC_081350.1:15735574-15749085 GCF_029784015.1 Lycium ferocissimum
AGTACGGACGAGTTATACGGTCCGTATAAAATTATATGGGCCGTATAACCAGTTCGTATAACATGATCGGTGAACGGACTGCACTGCGTCTCTTCAGTAATATGGCCATAACTCTTTGCAAAGATGTCCGTTTGACCCCCATAATATACCGTTGGAAAGGCATTTCAAAGGGCTACAACTTTCATTCAGGAAGTTTTCCCAAATTCCTAATAAATAAAGGGGTTATAGTCATTGGAAGTAAGACCTTCTATAAACTCACTTGCAAACATGCCCCGTAGAGTGGCTTCCAACTTTGCTTTGCCCAAAGACATTTCTTATGACTTGATTAGTTTTCAAAACACTTCCTATAACCCTTATATTGGTTTCATTATGTTATCATCTTATGAGTCAAACCTTCGCCTTAAGCTAAGAGGTGTTACAATATCTCCCCCTTGGGATCATTCGTCCTCGAATGATGGGTCATGGTTGAGAATATGGTGGACATGGCTTGAATACATGAACGTGAAGGAAACATGACATGAAACATGGAACCGAACTAACATGACATGGTTACATGGAAACGTGAATACCGAGACATGAACATGGGCTTGGATACATGACATAAGCGTGGAACATGGGGCATAACATGACATGGGCTATGGAAAGTTACCTTGAGAGTTCTCTGTTTGCTCTTCAAACAAAAATGGGTACTTGGACTTCATATCCTCCTCGGCTTCCCATGTAGCTTCCTCAACTTTCTGACTCCTCCACATGAGATGGCCCAGGTAAAAATAGGCCCAAAATAGTAGTTATTATAAGTCAAGTATGGAAACGCAGATGACAGGCCCAAGCCCAAGTCATTCTCTTCTTAAAGCTGTGATATACATGATATACCACTAGTACACTACTTAAAATTCTTCTCAAATTTTCTAAGTGACAAGTTGTGATATACATAATATACCACCAATATACCTACCAAGACAAAGAGCAAAGCCCCATGAAGGGTATACCCTTTATCTACCTAATGGAAAGGTAAGTCAACATTATTTGTATACCCTCAAATATACCCAATATATATACTCATTCTCAATTAAACCTCACTTCAAGAAGAACAAAAACTGTAACCAAAATCCCTCAAAATCTCATTTTTTTTAGCTAATCTTTGATTTCTAACTTGTTTTAACATACTCAAAACTTCAAAGAAAACTAACAGAAACAATCATTGATTCTACAGATTTCAAGCAAAGTGGTACAAAGCACAACCATAGCACAATCAAAAGGAACATAGCAGGTCTCAAATGGCTAAACAAACAACAACCACAATGGGAGAATAAGGAAAACAAAGCAATGCAGAATCAAGGGTAAAGCAGAGAAAGACAAAGGCAAAAGTCACAGTCAACATACCTAGGAATTTAGTTTCTAGTTGTTTTAAGAGAGCTAGTAACTAAAGAAAGCAGAGTGATGCATTATCTAGTCAAGAATTCCTTTTTAGGACCAATAAGGGACTGAAACCAGTGCTAGAAAACATTTCTAACCCATTTACTACTCACCTAGGGTCACAGGGGCAAGTTCTTATTATTCATAGTCATTTTATGCCAATTTTAGCTTAAACAAGTTTGAATATCAGTCAGGTTTAAAGTACAGGTACCATAGTATCCCTTAAGTTTCTAAACTCTAGTTTAAGTTCAATTATTTGACACACAGGTCTCAATTAGTGTCAAGGATCATTTCCGTGTATGGGCAGTTCTGTAAAATGTTTGCAGGATTTCAAAATGATGGTTTTCAACTTAGTTTCATCCTCATAATTAAAACAAACAGGTTCAATCACAATAATAGGATCAAACAGGGTCTTTATGGGTTATGAAAGGTAGTCAAAATAGGATCAATGAATTCACAAGCAACAGGGAAGAACATAAAACTATCCTAGGTATGGCATAGTTCAAAACTATGGACATGGCAGGTAACAGATAATAGGAAACTCACATGGGAATGATTACAGGTCCTAAGCTGTGGCCATAATGGGTTCATGATACTGTCCTAAGCTCAAAACATCATTTTTAAACATGTCATTGTAGAAAAACAAAAGGGCAGGGGTGGGAGGTCATAAATGTGAGCCACAAAAGTCCACAAGCAAGTTACAGAGTCAAATGCCAATAGGCAAATACTACATTTTTTCCCTTTCAAAGCATTTTCAGTTTTCTAGCATTACACTAGGTTCAGCAAATTTCAATTTTAACAAGTTCATAATATAGCTCCAGGAAAGTGGATTTAGTCAAAGGTTCAATTCTTAGGCCAAAACACAAAATCAAGGCACAAATCCAAGTTGCAATAGGTGTCACAAGTTCTATCAAGCCTAAAGAGGGCAGTTCAATCATAACCAATTCTCAGGAACTTAGCATGATCCAATAATACAGGCAGAAACAATGTGCACAGCTTATAGTAGGCAGATAACTAAAGACAATGCACAAAAATGGCCAAATGGCCAAATGCCCAAGTGGTAATCAAAGAAGGTGCAGCCTAATCTTCTAGGTTTACGTTTTTGGCCTATCAAGACATAGTATGGTTCAAACAATGCAATAAATAGAGTATGCAAGCTCCAATGTCAATCAAACAGAAAAAACAGGGCTAAAAAAGAATGCGGGTTACAGCAAGATCACAAACAATCACCATAGCCCCAAAGACACTAGCCTAGTTTTCTATTTTTCAGTTTTTTTTTTTAAACAAGAAAACAGATTCTCTCCCTTCCCATCCCTTCCCATTACTTCTTTCCTATAACAGTTCCTAAAACAAGTATGACTCAAATTATTCCCAAAATAGTAAGACAAGTTATAAAACCATCAAGTTCTTATTTTAGATAGATTTCCAGTTTTAGAGGCTTCAAGTCATACTTAGCAATCTCAGAATGCACAAAGCAAACTAAGAGGTTCATTTTCTACTTCTTCTAAAGCTTAAGCAAGATTCAGAGGTTATAGAATGAATTATAAGTGAGGCAAGACAGTGACAAGAACATATAGGTCCTTATTATAATCTTTGACAATCATTTAGCCAAAATGTAGGAGGATCAAAGGCTCAGGTTTAGAAAATTTATAGATTTGCAGATTTTTGAGAACTATTTCTTGCAAATTTTGAAAAGAATCAAATCTTTAAAGGATAAAAAACTAGCCTAGACATAGATAACACAAGAATATAGAGATTCAAATACTTTCTAGTCCAAATATATGTGAAAAATATACACAAGAAACAACACATTTCAGTTTTAAAGTTATTTTTTAGCTCAGAGTCAATCCAAAGAGACCATACAAGATCAGAACATATGACATTCTTCTAAGATTCCAAAATATACACAAACAGGCTAATCCAAAGGGAAATCATAGACCTAAACTCCATTTTTTAGCCAGTCTTGATTAGAGAGTTTTTCAACCACTTCAAAAGGGTGTTTATATTGTTTTAAAACACCATTTAGACTAGGTTTCAGCTTATAACAATAAACACAAGAACACGGATTTCACTTATCAAGTTTTTAAAAACTGTTTTAGGCAAAGAACATTGGCAACCCAGCATAAATCAAACTTAAGACCTACACTTTGTTTTAAATCATTATACCTTAGATTAATGTCCTAAATTGAACCTAACCAAGTCAACACAAGGTCAAAAAGAACTCAGAATCCCAAAACAATAGCCAAACACAAAAAATGGGAAGATATGCCTCTGAATCTTCAAACTGGCTAATGTAACAGTAACCAATGATCTAACAAGCAGTCTACTTCATTTTAAATCTTGCTTCAACCTTGGACCTATTAGTTAATACTTAAAAAAAATCCTTTATCAGTATCATAACACAACAACCTAAAAATTTCCAATATATCAGTGTCAGACAAACTAGACTTTTAATGAAACAATATTACAACTCATAAATCTCAATGAAGCAGTGTCAAAAATTCTAAAACAAATATCATTCCTTATTTCTATAAACCTCCTAATCACAGATTTATCAACATAATCCAGAGATGATTCAAAACACATCATATCATTCTTATATTATCAAATCTACATTATTTAGCAACCTTAATGCATATATACACCAAACAAGATCACAAATACCATAAACACATTCCAAAATTAACACATAATTATGATAAGCATCTAAACAGGCTAAAATAAGATTGAAACACTTAGAATAGGGGATTACCTTTTTGTAGGGCAACCAAAAGATCAAAGAAGAGGGGTTGGATCAACACACTTCAACACCAACACTTATCCTTTGAAAAACAACCCTTTCTTTTTAGAACTTTTGTATAATAGAGGTATATCAAAGTAGTATAGATAGGATGTTCTTCTAAAATTTTAAAACTAGTAGTATATTTGTGGTATATGAGTAGTATATATATGCATTTACGTATATTCTGATTGTTTTTTGTGTATATAGATAGTATTAAGAGCATATATTAATAGCTACTATGGATTTTTGGCTCCCAAGTTCGATCCTTAAGAATGGCATAGGTGCCTTCTATTTATAGCAGATCATTAGGGTTCTAGGGACAAAATAGGGAATAGATTCTCATCCAAAACCGAAATTCCTCCCGAAATACCCTAAATTCAATCTTGAAGTTCAAAATCAAGTAAGGACAAAAACAAAATTCAAACTGAATTGTATTGTCAGTACTAATATTATCCATTCTCAGTAATTTTTTACAAAAATCAGATAATATTACCAACGTATAGTACTCATTTCTCACATAAAAATCCCTAGATTCTAGGAATAGTACAATACTCGCACAAACAGCCAAAATTAGTATAATACAACGTTCACATAGTATATTAAAAGACAAAATCCCCAAAATTCCCTAACCGATTTGAATTTTTGGGATTTCCCCCTTTAATTTTCTCCATTTGTGTGTCATGGTGCCAAGATAACAGCAGGCTTAAAGGCCCCTGTCCATGGCCCCCATGACACGGAGAAAATAAGAGTAAATTTCCAAATTAGGGTTTCGAATTGAACATGAAAACGTGATTAAAACTTAAAATAAAACCTGCCATTAGTATTAGGAGGACAAGGGGAGCAAAACCCCTCAAGAATTTGCTTGAAAGCAGCCATGAAATGGCCACGATGAAGATCGCAAAACCTCAAACCCTAAATCGCCATTGTTGGATTACCAACTATATTACCAGAGGATCAGTCCCATAACACATTTAAACATGCTCAAACACTATCATCAAAGGATGAACTATGCTAACACAGACAAACAAATAGTTTTAATCATATATAGACCAACTAATCAACAAATAGGCTACTCAAATAGGCATTCAGTAACAAATTTGACTAAATAACATGCTAAAACTCCCTAATCAAGCTTACTAATAGCATTTTATAACTCTAATCAAATAGCAGAATCATATTAGCATAATTTACCCTAATCATGCTCATTACATAAATCTAAACAATAGCTCCAACTAAGTAACATAAGCATACTAATTTTTAACCACTAATCATGCTTGCTACTATAATTCTAGCTAAACAAATAACATAACTTAATCCTAATCATGCTTACTACTGTAACTCTAACAAAACAAAATAATTATCCAATCATGCTTACTACTAACACAGGATTAAACACATAGCATAAACAGTATAAACGACAATTTAAACAAACAGAAATAGCTAAGGAAAGGGGTTTACCTTTTTTTTTTTGCGCAACCTTCTATCGAGAATGGACTTGGACACCCTTGTTCCACCACCCAAGCTCAGAACTCAGCCA
Organism: Lycium ferocissimum; assembly: GCF_029784015.1. NCBI lineage: Eukaryota > Viridiplantae > Streptophyta > Magnoliopsida > Solanales > Solanaceae > Lycium > Lycium ferocissimum. Next base: position 15,741,310 of record NC_081350.1, read on the forward strand.
CAAACAAAAGAAAAAATAAATATTTAGAACTTAAACTTGACTAAGAAAAATTAAAAAGGTCTCAAAATTTATTGAAACCCTAGGTATTTCGTGTCTTTTTTGTGTGAATATATGATATTCGGTGTATGAAAATTGTGAATTAGGGGTTCTTTATATAGAACCCCAAAAGATCCTCAAACCCTAGCTTGAACCTTTGTGGGACAAGTGCTAATTTGTGAGAATTAGCCCCTCACATCTCGTTCAAGGGTTGAGATTCAACCAATAAAACTTGTAAACGGTCAGATTTGAACAAAAGCTAGATCGATCCACTTGGTTCCTCACGAGCCAATGAAATTCGCTATTTCAAACGAAAAGAAGACAAAGTCCATTAAGGATTTGAACGTTATAGAGCAGAAAAAGCAAAAGAGAGAGGACTATATCGTGTTTGGGGTTGGTTATAGGTGGAAATGTTTGAGAATTGGTAGATCAATTAGTGCTCTTGCCATTCTTGGCCATGCCACAAAAAGAGAAAGCAAGCGGGGCCACATATTTGCCATTTTTGGCATGCTTACGTAGGAAAGAGGGTGTGGGGAGGGGTGGCAGCGCTAGGGTTTTGAAAACCCTTTAGAGAGAAGAAAGAGGGTTGTTTGGTTCTTTGAATGAGAGAAGGAGGGGTATTACCCCCCCTTTAATGGGAAAGCGGGCCGAGTCAATCTAATTTGGACTGGGCCCGACTGCTTAAAAGGGATTAGGGGCAGTCCATACATATATACACGTGTACATATATACAAATGTGTATATCTGTGTATATATGTATATAAGGAGGGGGTTAAACATGCAGTACTTAACAAAATAGCCAAAATTAAAGCAATTTCCATTAATTGAACGTTTCAATTATGACCAAATTATAACTAATTGGCCAATTAAAGCTAATTTTGCGAAAATGATCTTAATTGACTTAAATCATGAAATTTATTATGCCAATTATGGCCACACCTAATTCAATCAACCAATTAAAGGTTAATTTTGTAAAAATGACTTTAATTGACCTGAACCAATGAATTTGGCTATTTAAATTAAGGCCATAATTAGACTAACAATTAATCATTTCAATTGTAGCCAATATCAGCCATGCAGTAAGCAATTCATGGAATTTAACCTCAATTAAACACGTAATGAATTATGATTAATTCTAATAAATTGTACAAATGCAAGTGCAAAAAATAAAGAGCTAATGATAAAATGATTAATTTATTTAATTAATCAAATTCCTTGAATTAAACAGAGTAAAATACTTGCCACTTGATAATTCCAACAATTAAATAAATAATTGTTTTACATTGCTTTCTTGATTAAAATTAGAAAATGTTTCCATATTTAATTATAGAAATATATAAGTTATTTTCTAAAATGATTTAATAATATAATAGAGGTTATTTTGCCAAATAGAATGGCAAACATTATCTAAAATCATTTTGATTTGTAGAAAATGCCTATTTCACTCTGTTTGATATCTGAGGATTTTGGGTAATTAAAATAAATTACGGGGGGTCAAAAATTACGTGTCAACAACTGCCCCTTCGGTGTTCAGGGATGGCAAGGCCATTCCTGAGCAACGAAATTTGACTAGCCCTGATTTTTGACTGACCCAACTCATACTACCTCTCATTTTTATGTAATTTTCAAATACGAGGTCGGATCCTGGTTTCTGGGTTTCCTACATATCTCAGGTTACATGAAAATTCAGGGCACTTATAGTTTGACTCATTTTAGATTTCTAAATGCAAATTTAAATGTATTTCGGATTTCCTGGTTATCAAACTGGGAAGTCCAGAATGATTGGTTGGAGTGTAACTGACTCTCTGGTATCGAGTCCGCCTACATATCCCTGGTCTTGGGAATCAAGTCATTTGTAGTTCGACTCGATGGGAGGAAAAGAGTATCTGATAAGGTGTACCCTATGATTCTATGTTTTGATAATTGACAAACTGATGGGGAACCGACAAGAGACCTGGTCTGCGATCTGTTTTGAATATTCCGCGCGCACTCAGTGGCACAACTTTAAATAGCTGTAAAGCTGGACCGTACAATAGCAGTATTGCAGCCCATGCCTTGGGTCAAACTTTGGATAAGAAGTCTCTATCACATCCCATATGTTCCCCAATATTTATTCAACATGTCCCAACATATTGGGTATGACTTAGAAAACTTAAAATCACTTTAAAAAGTGTAGCCGTCACAAGATTCCTAAGTGTTCAACTAACAAAGCTGAAAACAAACTGAAGGACCAGATGCTAACTCTGAAGATATCCAAGTCTCTTTGTTTGTTTTAAGCTTTGCTTCATTTGTACTTCAATTGTAAACCTACTCTTCTTGTTTGAGAAACTGTTTGTAGGTATTTTAAAGTCTCAAAGTCAGCTTGTTGGAAGTGTAATTCCACAAGCTCTTGAGTGGTACACTAAGCTAGAGTTAGTCTAAGTGTATTAGCGGTCCTTAGCTAGAGTTAGATAATCGGAGTATTGCAATCAGAGTATTACAAGTGTGGAGAGACTACAGGGGTTAGTTCCTAGGTTGCATAATCGTTATTGTAAGAGTGAGGGACTATGGGAGTTAGTTCCTAGCTTATGATAGGGTTGTAACCTGAAGTTGCTCGTGTAGTGGAGTTGAAATCTTCTTTGGGGTATGTCATGGTTTTTAATCTCTTGAGAAAGGAGTTTTCCACGGTAAAATCTTGTGTCCTTTACATACTGCATTGCATAAGGGAATCACACAAGCAGGTCCATCCATACTGTTTGGTGAACGCACAACCTGTATCAATTGGTATCGGAGCAGACCCTTTTTAAAAGGCTAACTGTCACGACCCAACCGGAGGACCGTGACGGGTACCCGGAGCTAGCCTACCGAGCACCACCTAGTATACTTCTTCTAAACTAATCTCGGTGGACCACATGTCTAACTCATAATTGACATAGCCTGTACGAGCATAAATTCTCAAATAAAACTCATTTCCATGATAATCATCAACTCCGCCCCATATACATATATACAAGTCCACAAGGCTACAAAAATTATATACCGAATACAAACTGATGGGGTTATGAGACGTCTAACTGTACACACACATATATGTCTACGAGCCTCTATACAGAGTACTAGAAGTCACAAAGACGGGACAGGACCCTGCCATGCCCAAATATGTACATAAAGGAGAAATACCAATGTACTGCAGCTTCGAAGTAAGTGGAGCGCTCCTGAGAATCTGCTGATGAAGCTTCTAAGGATCCGAACCGTCTCCCTGCCTTCCTGCGGGCATGAACGCAGCGTCCACAAGAAAAGGACGTCAGTACTGATAATGTATCGAGTATGTAAGGCATGAATAATAACATAATAAAGATATAAGAAGCAGGAGATAAAGAGTTAACCTGTGCATCTGATTGCCTCTTAAGGCGGATATCATGCATGCTTAACTTATCTTTTCAAAACATCATCCATATGTATATATAGTGTATTGCTGTGGAACGTACAGCCCGATCCATGTATATATATTGTTGCGGAACGTGCAACCCAATATATATATATTGTTGTGGAACGTGCAGCCCGATCTATATATATATAAGTGCCGAGGAACGTACAGCCCGATCCATATATTCCGCATCCGGGACGATATCATAGTATGCCAAGTGATCAGATGGTTATGTGTATATAACGCCTCGCCCTTTTTCCCATATCCCATTTATACGTATATAATGTAGATAGCATGCATGAGACCCAAATAAAATGCTACTACCCTATTAGAGTGATGTAAGGTCGGTAACCTCCGATGTGTCATTATGGAATCATCACCATCACTATATCTCACCTTGAAGGAACAACTATCATAAGGAGAGATCAACAATAATGAATAAAATTGGTAATCATGTGACAAGCTCAATAGTATCATGAAAACATTAAGAACTTTAAGCTTTGGCTTTTCTAGAATGGAAATCATCATCATAATCATCATCACTATCTTGTCTCACTTTGAAGGAACGATAACATAAGATGGGGCCAATTGTCATGAATGTAATCAAGAATTATATAGTAAACTCAATCATATCATGAGAACATCTAGAACTTTAGGCTTTGGTATCACTAAGCATGGAATGATTATAAGAGTCTTGAGAATGGTGGACTTCTAGCATTTTTGGGAGTAAGGGTAACATGGGTAGCATGTATGGGATCATAACATAGGAATCATGCCTTTTTGAAAGAAAGGGTTAGCCTTACATACCTTCACACCTTCTTAACTACTAACGTTTTCCTCCAAAGCCTGCAAAAATCTACATTCAAGAGAATTCATACCAAGCTTAAGTCTTGAAAACACTTCTAAGTTCAAACTAGTGCTAATAACGAACTAGCGAAATTTGGGCAGCATTTCCCCTATTTCATCAACTTCCATCATATGGAAAAACAACTCCCAAACACCATTAACAACATCCATAAATATCACAAACAAGAATTTATATTCAATTAAATCTCAAATTTAACCAAAATCTCCATTTCCAAGTTCACTTCATAGTCATCTTCTTCATTACAACACTCATAGCTTCTCCACTTTAATTTTTTTCCTTTATAAGGGGTACTAAACCTTTACATCAACTCAACCATAAGAATAGGATGAAGAACATAAATTGAAGTAGTATAATTTCACCTTACTTAACTCTCTTTCCGAGACCAATTTTACCACAACCTTGAAAAGAAGCAAGAACCATCACTCTCCATGGATTTACCTTGAGGTTTTGATGTTAATTCTCTCTTTGGATGATATGGAAAGGTGTGGAGTGTTAGGGAAACTTCAAGAACTCTTAGGAAGTCTCTAGAGATGTAGGGAAATAAGTGTGGAAAGTTGGAAATGAAGTTGGGGTCGTTTGGGATTTAAAAAGGTGGCAAAATCACCCCTACCCTGATCCACTTGGCGAAGAGTATGCGACCTAGCACACTAAGTGTGCGGCCGCACACTCTCTCCACCACTTGGGGGTGGTGTTGTCCAGTGAGTACACCCAAAATGGGGAGTTGGCATCCAGTGTACGGCTCAGTACACTCAATGTACGACCGCACACTGCCCCAATTTCTCCATTTTCGCGTAATCGCGTTCTTTTCGATTCGTTTGACCTCCAATACTTATGGAACCTTTTTGGCACTTGTATAGAACTTCATTAACCAACTAAGGGGCTCTATATCTCTCCCTCAAAGTGATTCTAGGAAATGTGTAACTCAAATGATACGAACCCTCTCCAATCATGATTCAACATCAACTTTCCCCGACGAACTTACTTCCATTGTCTCATATAACTTTGAAACTTTAAGGTATATGATTAAAGTTATAAAATACCTTTCTTAACCTTACAAGGGCCTTATTTTCACTTTAGACTTGCGTTGGTTCACCCATAAGCAAACGTCACGAAATTTTCAAGATGTAACACTAACATCTAGAGAGGATCCTCAGTCTAATGGCTGCTCCACCAAAATCAGAATAAGGATACTCGATGACAACATCACCACAGGAAAATGATGAGTACGACATGGAACATTTCACCCGCAAGTTTTAAAGGATGATTAGAAAGGTCAAAAGATCCAGCAAAAAGAATTTCATTCCCAAGCAAGCATACGATGAATATGAGTCAATCGTCTCACTCATGGCCAGGTCAGATACATATAGTGAAGATGAGAAAGTAAAAAATGAAACAGATGGAGGGGGTCAAAAATGGTATATGGATAGCGGCTGTTCAAAGCACATAACTGGCGAAAAATATAACTTTCCCTCACTTATAGATTTTCAAGGTAGGAGTGTATCCTTTGGAAAAGGTAAGAAGGGGGTACATTCTTAGAGTAGGAAAAGTCAGGAGGACACTTGCTCTTTCCATAGAAAATGTATACTTCGTAAATGGTCTGAAGTGTAGCTTGTTAAGCGTGTCTCAACCGTGACGCGGCAGAAATGAAGTCAAGTTCCTGTCTTGCTCTTGCACAGTTACAAGTCTTAAAACTAGTGAAGTGGTTCTGGTTGCCAAGAGATTCAAAAATGTATATGTCACAGACTTTGTCTCCCTTGACGGAAGTTATTTGACATGTCTGAGTGCGATTGAGGAAGATCCTGAGCTCTGACATAGACGACTGGGGCATGCGAACTTTTCGTTATTAAATAGACTTGCTGTGAAAGACCTGGTTCGTGGATTACCAAAGGCAAAGTTTAAGGATCACAATACTTGTGATGCTTGCATAAGAGGGAAGCAGGTGAGATCTCTTTTAAACCCAAGAAAGAAGAAAGTACCTCGAGGCCACTTGAACTTCTTCATATGGATCTCTGCGGACCAATGAGAATACCCAACAGAGGAGGAAAGAAATATATATTTGTAATCGTTGATGACTACTCTAGGTTCACCTGGACCTTATTCTTGAAAGGAAAAAATGAGACATTTCCTGTGTTTCACGCCTTTGTTGCTGCATCCAAGTAAAGGTGGGACCCTTGTCGAGAGCATTAGATCCGATCATGGACCGAATTTGATAATGCTCGATTCAATGATTTCTTTAGTGAAAGTGGCATCGACCACAATTTTTCTACCCTCAGAACACCTCAACAAAATGGTGTTGTGAAGCAAAAAAATAGAACTCTTGAAGATATGGCAAGAACAATGTTAATAGCTGGGGTGCCCAAAGTTTCGGGCCGAAGCCGTGAACACCGCTTGTCATGTAATAAACAAGATGCATGATTAGGTCTCTACTTGAAAAAACTCCATACGAGCTGTTAAATGGAAGAAAACCCAAGTTGACTTACTTAAGAGCTTTTGGCTGCAAATGTTTGTACTAAAAAACAGCAAGGAAGCTCTGGGAAAATTTGATGCCAAAAGTGATGAGGCTATCTTCCTCAGGTACTCTTCTCATAGCAAAGCATCAAAATTCTACAACAAAAGGACACAAACTGAGGAGGAAAGTGTGCATGTAATTTTTGATGAGTCTAGCTTTCAAGGGGATGTCAGGGTTCCACATGATGAAGAGGAAGATGGAGTTTTCTCAAAAGTTCCAGATGAAGACATTGAAATCTCCAATGGGAAGACTGATGAAGATGAATCAAATCAAATCAGTTGATGAAGAAAATGTTAATAATTCTCCACAGGAAGCAGAGGAACCTGGCTCTGAGATCACTACTGTTACAGTTCGCTTTTACGCGGGTTAAGGCAAAAAAGTTACTACGAGGTTGTTGGTGCTCTAATTGAATTTTAGTATTTTTAGAGTCGCCACCTAATTTCTTATGAAAAACTAGGAAAATCGGGTTTAAAGATTTTCCAAAAAAAAAATTTAAGACCAAAGTTCGAGGTAAGGGTTCTGATGATCCCCTAGGGAATGTTTTACGCACCGTAGTATTAAAGATCCGTAGAATACGGTTGACATACGATCTTCAATGTGTGATTAATGTATTTATTTGCCAAAAGAGAGTGTTTTGATTTTTTCGCAAAATGTCATTCTTTTTCATATCATAATCATGGTTCCAAGAAAAAATTTGGCAAAAATTCCCCCCTTTGCGGGGGGTTTTGGTTTAAAAATCCATGCAAGTATTCAACTCACTTCGTTGTCGGACTAGGACACACCCGAGATTTCTCTGGAATAGAGTCGCTACTATTCTAGTCCTAACGAAATAGGTTTAGTAATTACGGGTTTTATACATATAAAAGAAAACGCAAGTGTTTTTATTCAAGCTCGTTTTCAAACCATTGAAGCCCATATAATCAGGCCGTATTCTAAGTTCCAAGATCCGTCTTTATC
>NC_081350.1:15749185-15766000 GCF_029784015.1 Lycium ferocissimum
TGTTTCACCCATCTCTGTGTGATGATTAGCACAAATTGGGGTCTCCTCTTTCTTCATTTTGATGGTTTTTTGTTGTTGCTAAACGCTAAATTTCTTTTTTTATCAGATTAAAATTTGAAGTCGATCCTATCCTTGAAGAAAGTGCAGAGCAAAATTGAAGTACAAAAGTTTTATTTTGTTAGTGGTGGTTTAAAGATGATGTCTTATGCACACATGCTACTTTTTTCTATTTTAGGAGTAATGAAAAATGATGTCATCAATTTGGATGTGTATTTTTTTTGGTAATGTGATACTTTAGTTCTTTGTATTGACGAATAACATTGATATTTTAATGAATATTGATTATTTGGTTTATTTTAGGATGTGTCTGTGGGTGTGAAACCATGAAATAATTAAGCATTACTATTTGGTATATAAATTTTGAAATTATATATGTTTATTAAAATTTCACATTAGCGAAGGAAATATGGTGTTTAAATGCACTTGCGATGACCAATTGTTGTCGCTAATAGTCATTTTAACAAATTAGATAGTTGATTAACGGCGGATAACTGCTGCTATAAAGGATATATAACGACCGAATATATGTCAAAGTCATAAAGAATCTTTAACGACTGGATTAAAAAACCGTCGTTAACTTTAACGACGAGCTTTTAATGACCGGGCGACGACCGGATTTGTTCCGCCGTTATTGATCTATAATGGGACGGATCGACTTTAACGACTGGATTTCCCTTCGCTAAAAGCCTATTTTCTTGTAGTGAAAATAACCTGTGATAAAAGATAAAATTACATACACTAATAATGTACTCCCTCCATCCCAATTTAAGTGTTTTAGTTTGACTAGACACGAAGTTTTCTCGTAATCTTAAATTAAAGATTTGTATAATGTACTAAAATGTCATTCGAATCTTGTGGTTATAAACTTGACATGTAGGATGCTTAAATTGTTAACTTACTAAATATAGAAAGATACACTCTTTTGGGATAAACCAAAAAGAAAAGCAAGACATTTAAATTGGACGAAAGGTTATTGTTAATGGATATAAATTCAATCGATTGTCTTATGTTATATAAATTAAATCGTTTTTCTTATGTTTGTACTAAGTGTCTATGAAAATGCCTCGTGTAAGTTGGATAGGTGTGGATGAACTAAGCAGCCAGCTTTTGTTGTTTTTGATACTACGTTCACTTAACTTGGCTCATTACCAATATTTGATAGTAATTGACGGTAGAGAGAGGTCCAGGAAATATACAAATTAGTTATCTAAAGGCACATATCATCTGCAGTGACACCTCTGGTGTGCACGTAATGTCCATGTGCAGTTTGGACCAAAAAAAGCTTTCCTGAAATTATTCCTTCCATTAATATAGGCTAAAACGTGGAGTTTATGCCAAAAACAAGAATTGGCATTTTTCTGTTACTGAATGTTAGTAGAACCCATCACAAAAGGAGAAAAAAAAAAAGAAAAAAAAAAACGCCAATTTTGATATGCTTATGAACAAAATCAACATGGAGATAGTAAAAGCTACTACTCTATATGGAATATTGCCAACTCTTGGAAGATGTGTTGTTTTCTTTTGTGTCTCGATCAAGGACTGTATGTAGTCATAATTTAGCCCCTTTGCTCTTCTAATAGGGGCTTGTAATTGACGCCACAAAAGTATGAACTTTTACACTATATAGTTGTCTATCAAAATAATAGCTGACAAATTTTTACTTTTTTTTTTTTTTTGGTATATAACATATATATATATACAAAAAATATACATGTTATATACATAAGTGATATAAATTTTTATATATTTGACTAGCGACTATAATTATTTTTGGCGAGCGGCCATATATGCAAACTTCCCCGGAAAGAAGTTCCTAATAGGAATTAGAGATTGCCAAAACCCAAAAGGCAAAATGGGTCTTGAATTAGAACACTTTTTCTTTTGGGTCGGTTCTTTTGATACGTATTATTTAATGTGAGGTCCACGTCTACATGACATGGAAAATCAATTTATTATTTTAAAAGTCATGCCAAGTCAAATTTATGATAATCAAAAGTAGCAAATCCAACTAGAGTGATTTTGTAAGAGAAAATTCATAAATTAAGTAATTTTATCGATACATAAATAACTTAAGTGATTTTACTAAGAATACAATGAAGCAACAACTGGTACTATAGAGAAGCGGCCATAAACTAGAGAGTTTTTATCAATTTGAAAGATCATTTAATGTAATTGAAATAACTGAATTTTGAGTGACCATTTGAGAAATTTACTCCACAAATGTTAGATGTTTATCAACACCATGGAGATGTAAAAGCTCGATATCAGAAATAGCAAATAACGATTTAATTTGCCAACGTTAGATTATTAGTAAAGTTAGACATCCACAATTAAAATGCTATTCCTTTTTTGATTTGATTTAAACACGTGCATAGATTGTTGTTCCATATGATCAAGCATAGACTTCGTGGATTAATGTACTATATTAGAAGTTTATGAGGACCACAAAAGAAAATTTTGTTTAAGTAGTTGTCAACATCTTAAATTAACAAAACATTAAAGGGTAAAAAATGTCCCTAGAAACGGATTACATTTGCCCTCCTTTTACTTATTGGACCTTGATTGTCCTTAATGTAAATTTTCGGGATAAAATGCACCTCCTTTCATGTGACTGAGTCCCGATTGTCCTTAACGTTAATTTTTAAGTTAAAATGTCCTTGTTTTTAACGGAATTATGAGATGACACATGTGAGTTTTTAATTAAATATGTACCTCAACCATAAGTAACCTAACTCATCTGGGTTAACCCAAAACAACTAGAAACGATTTGTCCATACCCGGTCCTTCAATCTTTCACATTTTGCAACTAAATGGATTCAAAAAACAACAATGTCTTCTTCGTTTGAAGCTGCAATTTTTTGTTCAAAGTTGATGCAAACAAGTAATTCCAATCGATTCAAGATCTAGGTTCAACTCAGCTTCTTCATCGTTTAAAAATGTTGGATTCTTAAAAAATCTGCTCTAACAAAACAAATAAATTTGGATAGGTCGGATTATTAATAGGTTGGGTATAATATTCACATGAAACCAATAAATCAATATCACATATTTAATTAAAGCATCATCTCATAATTCTGTTAAAAGGAAGGGTATTTTTAACTGTAAAGAGTAATTAGGGTCCAACGGATGAAATGAGGGGCATTTTTAATCATAAAGTTAACGTTAAGGATAATTGAGATTCAATAAATAATAAAATTATAAAAATATGATAAACCATTTACAATACGTTAGATGTATTTTTAACCCTTTTCCGTTAAGCTAATACAAAAATTAAGAGGTGCTCATCAATTAGAAAGATTGAGCACTTGAAAGTAGGTGGAGTTGGAACAAGAGACAAAGAAAAAGGACAAAGGTGGCAAAGGACGACTCGATTAATAACCAGGAAAAGTCTATGACGTACTAGAATAGGCATGCCTAATATGGGAGTCCTGGCTGACATTCCCTTTTTTTTTATTTTTCATATCAGATATCTGTATTAGGATTGCGATTAATTTGAATTGGCGACATATAAGACTCATATAAGAAGGAAGCGCTCCCTAACAGAGTTTTTTTTTCACATTCAGGACTCGAAATCGAAACTTCTAATAAAAAATGAAAGGTAAACTCGGGGAAAAAAATTAAAAATAAAGTAACCATATCTATCCCACCAAAGTCTTTGTTGATCTGGTTGACATTCCCTTGCTATTCTATTGAAGACCTTTAAAAGGAAATGGACAAACCTCAATAATTGCACGCACTGTAGATTCGGCATTAATCAATTAATTATTCACCTCTAATTTCTAACATGTCATGCTCTGGATCAGTTAGGTACTAAATTATCTGAACACTCAACTGAGATATGAAACTTTTGAAAAAGCCACTTGGAGTACAGATATGTAACTTTCAGACGTTACACAATAAAATTTGGATCTTCTCAAAAAGCATATTTTCTTGAATAAGAATTGTTCTTTCTGTAGTTTAATTTTATGTGTTATTGGGCATTGAAATTTAAGTGGAAAAAACTTATGAATCTTGTGATCTTCAATTAAAGAGTATATAATGTGTCAAAGTGTTGTTTTAATCGTACGTTTGCTTTTAAACATGTTATGTTACAACAACAACAACAACATATCCGGTGTAATTTCGCAGGTGGGGTTTGGAGAGAGTGTATCTATACCTTATCCTTATCTCGGAAGGTAGAGAGGTTGTTTTCGATAGACTTTTGGCTAAAATAAAAGCAAACCAAAGCAATCCGGAAAAGTAAATAACGAAAGTAAAGCAGGTATGGCAAAATACTATTATTAAGCATGACAAAGCAAACTGGAAAAAAAACAATAATGTAAATATATACCACAAAATCATACTATATTGAAGTTCAAGAAACAACAAATAATAACATAAATCAAAGGACAAGAAACTACAAGAGTAATACTACGACTACAAGTATGGAAGAATACGCATGACAATGCTCAACTACCTACTAGCCTTCTACCCTAATATGTGTGTCTTCCATAACCTCTTATCTAAGGTCATGTCCTCGGTGAGCTAAAGTTGCGCCATGTTCTATATAATCAGCTCTTTAGTACTTCTTCGGCCTACCTCTGCCTCTCCTGAAACCATCCATACCTCTCACACCTCCGCACTGGGGCATCCGTGCATCTTCTCTTCACATGACCGAACCATCTCAGTCTCGCTTCCCTCATCTTTTCCTCTACCAAGGCCACCCCCATCTTGTTTCGGATATCCTCATCTCTAATCCTATCTCTCCCCGTATGCCTACACGTCCACCGCAACATCCTTGTTATACCCTATTTTAACCTAAGTCAAAATAGTTTACAACATCCGGGTAATTCCGGGGTTAATTAAGGTTAAGAGTCGCCACCTAATTATTTACGGTGAATTAGGGCACCTAAGGTTAATTAAAGTAATTATCTAGAGTTGATTTGTTTTTAAAGTCTACGAAACCAAAATTCTAGGTACGGGTTCAACTAATCTAGAGGGAAGGTATTAGGCATCCTCTAAATTCCATTAAAAATGGTTAATCCGACCAGACTTAGATCTAATTAGGCTAAGTGTAAATGTAATATTAGAAAATAAAATAGTTCGTAAATATTGTTAAGGTTATAGAAATATAGTGGTGTTATTAAAATAAGATTTATAGAAAATTATAAATAAAAGAAAGAGTATAATGATGCTGTTTAAATAATACTCATAAATATTACTAAAGTTTTAAAAAAAAAATGCAGTTTTGAGTGAAGCTTGTACCAAATGTAATAATCTTACGTAAAAAGGAAACTTTAGATGCCAAACTAAAACTTATAAACACTACTAAGGCTTTAGCTAAAAATGCTATTTAAAGGAAGATTTGCATGAAATATATAAGTAGAAGAAAATGGGGTTTATGCAGCGTTTCAATAAATATTTGACATAATTCAAGTGGTAAGGTATTAATTGATTTTTTTTGCATTTTTAGGAGTATAGACAAAAAATACAAAATAGCTGATGAGAGTTTTCTTTATTTTTATTAACTATACTTTAAAAAATATGCATATTGACTCAAAACTTGGAGAGTTATTTATAAAATATATTTGATTTTATGTTTGCGTATTAATGATGTTTCGAAATTCCGAAGATAGTAAAAGCGAATCATGATTCCTTTGACCCAAAATATATAGTCATGTTATGTGGAAAATCCATCATTCTAAAATAAATATTATAGATTATAAATCATTTCATCCTAAAAAGAGGAATGAAGCCTATGGGGGGGGGGGGGGTGGATAATTGTCGGTTTCTCTTTTTTAAATCAACTACCATCGTACTAACCTACTAATTCCTCTAAGGTTTATCTAATCTAAGCAAATAAAACAACTAAAGTGTTAGTCATGTAATGGCAAATCAAATACAAAAATAAAAATGAAATAGAAGAGTAAAACAAAAATGATTTAAATGGGCTAAGTCCATTTTAGGACTGCTGCTGTTATTTTCGTTATTGGGCTTTTGGCCCAAAACTCAATTCTTTCTTTTGAATATAGGCTGCGGACTGATCAAGCAAAGGGGAAGATTTTGTTGGGCTTTAGCCCAACGCCGAACGCAGGAGGTGACGAGTCCCTCGAACTCGTATGCGAGATGGTCATGCACAAAAAATGAAAAGGAAAAGCATTAGTATATGATCAAGGAATAAAGTTAAACGTACAAATGTAAACTCAAGGTAGATCAGCAGGTTGCGTATATGCCATGTATATTTAAAAAATGAAATAGAGACGGGGCGGGGGGGGGGGGGGGGGGGGGGAATCCGTAGGTGAACAGAGGGGCTAGGGATGTAAATTCAAAAGAAGGGACAGATCAGTGATGTATATACTATGTATATCTGAATATGTTCCTTTGTGCAAACAGCGGATTTAATTAGTTGGACTATCAACAGATGTGTGGAGTTAACCAGTTAAACTACCAATGAATCTTATTATAACCTCGAACAGATCCTAGTGTATTTCGCAGGGACTTCCGATTAGGCAGGGATGAAGGAAAGCAAAATAAATAAAGCTTGAGGCTACCGAACAAACAGTTCATGTTCAACAAAACTATCATTATAACTTTGATTTTTAAAACTTAGTATCAGATTGCTAATCGATACTAGAAGCAAAAGAAACAACCACAGAAAGAACCTACCTAATCATGATTTGAGTTAAAGGAAAGACAACCAAAAACATCAACAAAACAAAATAAACTACATAAGGACAGAATCTAAAAAAAAAATGGACAGAAGGGGGAAAAATTACTCAACACCAAATACAAAACAACAACCTAAGTACGACACAAACCAAAACTATGACCTATAAGCAGAACTAAGTACGAAAAGCCATAGCAGGGAAACGAAAATGCTATAAGCTATATCAACACAAAAGCTTAGAAAAGAGAAGGAGGGAGAACAGGTGAACATCACATGATAAGATAAAACAGCCACTGATCAAAAGGAGGGGTCAACCACTGCACAATATCATAAATTTTCTTAATAGCGTGTTAATGGTACGGAGTATAAGATTCAGATTTCAATCCCAAGGTATCCTTTCAGTCCCAAAGAGAGGCAATTTAAAATGTTCTTAAGGAAAAAGCATATTTGAAAGGCAGTCTTTCAATTAAACTTCAACAAAATCAGCTTATCAAAATGGTATGCTAAATACAAAACAATTCTCAACATGTGGATGCAGACACACTTGTTGGTATTTTGTTTACCATATTACAGGTCACTATACCAAACTATTACTTCGATGGGCGTTTAAACACAACAGAAGGGATTGAATTACATATCAGTGATTTAATGCTATCCTAGGGCCTGTTTGGTACAAACATATGCAGTAGTGGACTCTAAATCATGGAAGAGAAAATAATCAAGGCTCACTGCCACTGTTTTCGTATTAGCATTAACCAAAACAGAAAATTAAACTTATAGTTGAAAGACAATTATGGAAATGGTTCGATCTTTGATCTGTTTTAATCACACAATGTACCGAAGATATACACACCACGGTGTATATATCAGTTACCACTACTAAAAAACTGCTAAAAATCGACGGATCAAAAACCGACGCACTGGGTCGTTTAAAAAAACCGACGGAAAACCGACTCACAGAGTCGGTTTTTTGTATTTTTAATTATTTTTAATTATTTTAATCAGAAAACCGACGGACAACAAACGGTTTTTTTGGCGAATTTGAAAATATAATTCCGCCAAAATAAACGACGTCCCCACGTCGGTTTAATTAAAAAAAAATTAATATAAAACCGACGTCGTACGTCGGTTTTATTTTAAAAATATTATAAATAATATACAATCATTTTGTTTTTTAAAAAAATAATAAACATTTTTTTTTTGAAGAAACCGACGGACAGTGTCGGTTTCGTTTTTTTTTTAATTTTTGGGGTCAAAATCCGGTCAAATGTGCGGAAAAAACCGACGGACGAGTCGGTTTGTCCGTCGCTTTTCCTATATATTGGCGATAACGGGATTCTTTCCCATTTCGGCTATCCCTCTTCAAAATTAAACCCACCCTCCCCAACCCTAGCCGCCGCCCCCTCCCTCCGCCGACGCTGCCTCCCCCATTTCGCCGCCGCCCAACGCCCGGTCGCGTGTCGGCCTCCTTCCCCTACCCCAAACCCATTTTGAAGGTTAGTTTCTCTTAAATTAGGTAAGATTAAAATTCTTTTAATCTTAGTTTTATTTGTAGATTTTAGGCCTAATGCTCGTCTATTTAGCTTTGTTCAACATCATTTGCAATGTTATTAATGTTGAATTTGTGGAAAAAAAAAAAGTAAACTTTATTTGCCTAGTTTAATTTACTTGTCATTTTTTTTTTTTTGGGTTGAGATTGTGCTATATTTCATATTCTTTGTCAATGTATTTGTGTTAGCTTAGTTATCATTCTTTGTAATATTGTTGATGTTGAATATGTGCAAAAATATATACTTTAATTATTTGACTAGTTTTTTTGTTGTTGTTGGATTGTGCTTTTTGTTAGAAACCCATAAGTTATTAGAATTGTTATTGATCATTCTAAATTAGAATGGATTGAGATTGTGCTTTTCAAAGTTAAATTGTTAAGTTATAGTATTTCTATAACCTCAATACTAAAATGTAGATTTTATTTCTCTAGATTTACTTTTCAATTTTTAGAATTGGTTGAATTGTGCTTTTCAAATTAAGTTAGAATTATTAAGTTATGTTAGAATTATTAAGTTATAATATTTCTATAACCTCAAAACTAAAATGTAGATTTTATTTGACTAGATTTACTTTTCAATTTTTAGAATTAAAGTTAGAATCCATAAGTTATTAAAGTTAGAATTGTTATTGAGAATTCAAAGTTAGAATTAGTTGGGATTGTGCTTTTCAAAATTATATTAAAGTTAGAATTTATAAATTATTAAAGTTAAGGAAAGAAGAGTTGAGGAAAGTAACACCATGAAAGCGAATATTGAATTGCTAATGGCACAAGTTAAAAGCCACATCGCATGTGGACGTTTTGGTGTGCCCCTTCTCCCCTCCCCTCGACCCCGGAAGATGATGATGACGGTGATTTCGTAGCCCGAACACCGGATGATCGATTGTAGTAGTTTGAATTTAATAATGGACTTATGTTAAAACTAGTTAATGGTACTTTTGGTTGGTCATTTAAATATTTCAGAACTTTGAAGGTTTATTTAGATCGTATTTGATGTGTTTTATTATTACTTAGGATGATTTTATGTGTTGTAGCTCTTTTTAGAATTGATTTGGAGCATTTTAATGCTAGTTTTGAGCTTGACTTTTGTTATTGGTTTCGAGCAGATTTTGGTACTTGGTTTTTGTGCGGGTGTGGTTGCGGAAAATGCATGATTTGCATCTTTGAAATTTTTCCGGAAAACCGACGGAAAATCGACTCGTCCGTCGGTTTTTGAAATTAATTTTGCGAATTTTCCGAAAAACCGACTCGTCCGTCGGTTTTCCGGAATTAATGCTTATATTTTACAAAAAAACGACTCGTGTGTCGGTTTTATAATTAAAAATAAAAAAATTATATAAAAAAACCGACGCGGGCGTCGTTTTCATAAAATATATATTATTGATATATAAGATAAAAAATCCGAATTTAATAAAACCGACCATTTTGTCCGTCGGTTTTTTAATTTTTTTTAATTTTTAAAAATATTTGAATAAAACCCGACGGACAACGTAACCGATGATGTCCGTCGGTAAAAACGACGTTGTCCGTCGTTTTTCGAAAGCGAGGCTATTAAAACCGACGGACGTTAAAATGTCGGTTTCCCGTCGGTTTGGTTAAAAAAACCGACGCTAGACGTCGGTTTTTGTCAACGGTTTTTTCCGTTTTTTTAGTAGTGTACATATCGAACGTATATCTTCTTCTTACATTGATAACCCATTGTATATCTTATGTATATTCGATTTCAAATAAGTTCCAAGGTCTGGAAATTCAGTCTAAGCATTCAAACTACAGCACGCGTTTTTAAATTCATTCTAGCAGTTATCAACCTATCCTAACAGCTCCCAAACATCAAACGAATAATACGACGACAAAGAAACTACATAACAATAATAAAAAAAAAAACAGAAAGAGCTAAAATTTTAACTAAAGCAGAAAATCAAAGGCTGAAAGCGATAAGCGCATCAAAGTTTACCTTGTTTGCGTGCGATGAACTGGGACGGGGTCACGAATCCAACCAACTCCGAACTTGAGTATCGTTCGGATTCGAGTCAGTAGCAGGGGTAAAAGGGGAATAAAGTAATTTAATATTTTGAATCGACTATCCGAAAGTGCCAAGATTGAAGAGTATTGATTTTTTTTACAGAAGAGTATTGAAGAGTCGAATTAGAACAAGCTAAGACTTAAAATAGTAGTAAAAAAAGGTGAGATGTTGAGTATGGTGAAGTATTCTATTCCCGATTTTTGGCTCCAAACCAAAGTTGAAAATAACCGTTTGGATTCCAGATTCGAATCTCTAAAGTTGATTCGCTTCAGAAAAATTCAGAAAGGTATTTTGGCTATTTGTGTTGACCAGCTCAATGGAGATGCGAGAGAGAAAGATGTTACACAAAAACGTCATGTCCGGATCTGCCATGACTAAGAAGAGCTTGGCCTTTTGCTCAAAGTAAAGAAGCATGGCTGCTGTGAATTAGGCTTGATCCGAAACTGGGGTGACAAAGTCTGAGCTGGAGAGAAAGAAGCGGAGCTTTCATTCTAAAAATAAGAGGAAAGCAGAACGCGTTGCACGAAAAAAAGACCTGTTGGATTCTGCCATTGTTGAAAGGAGGTCAAGGTTTTGCTGAAATGGGAGGAGAGGAGAGAGATGAGGGAGGCTGCGTTTTCTTCTTTTTTTTTTTGGTTCATTCGGTTTTAGGGGTGAAGAGGAGAGATTGGGCCGGATAGGGTCGTGGGCTGGTCGGGTCAAATATTTCAGATGGGTTCTATTTTTGGCCGAAAATTGGGCCGCTTGTTTGGTCCGAAAAAATATGGCCCCTTTCCTTCATTCAATTAAACTCCTTTTGGGTTTCTAATTTAACAACTAGTACTATGAAGACAATTAATAATTAGTATGTAGAAAGTAAAGATTTAATAAAGTATAATTAATTTAACGAGCACAAAATCCGAAAATGAAACGATGACGAATCATTTAAAAATTGTGATAAAGTAACGAAAGTAATGTTGATAGAAAATAGTGAAGATGAAAGTAATGATATTAATAGCAGTAAAATAGTAGCGAAAATAAAATATTTAGATTTAATTAATTTAAAAGCCCAAGGAAATAAATTGGAATAAAGGAGGGACGAAATTGGGTGTCAACAATCCTCATTTCCGTTACATTCATCTTCTGAATGTGAGAATTCTTGACTGGCTAACACTCCGCCCCATACAACATAGTTGGTCTAACCACCACTCTGTAGAACTTGTCTTTAAGTTTTGATGGCACCCTCTTATCATACAGGACTCCGGATGCGGGCCTCCACTTCATCCACCCTGCACCAATACGATGTGTGACATCATCGTCACTCTTCCCATTTCTTTGGATAATAGACCCAAGATACTTGAAACTTCTTCTCTTTTGGATGACCTGGTTATTAAGCCTCACTTCCACGCCAGCCTCATGCGCTACGTCACTAGACTTGCATTCCAAGATTCTGTCTTGATCCTGCTCAACCTGAACCTTTTAGAATCCAGGATTTGTCTCCAAACAGCTTAGCGTTAACTCTGTCGCGAATCTCGTCAATGAACACTATGTCATCCGCTAAACCATGGAACCTCACCTTGAATTTGCCGCGTCAATACGTTCATTACCAGGGCAAATAAAAAGGGGCTAAGGGTTGACCCTGGTGCAACTCCATCACAACTAGGAAGTGCTCTAAGTCTCCCCTCACTGTCCGGTCTTGGCTCCATCATATATGTCCTTGATCGCTCTAGTGTACGCCATAGGTACACCTCTAGCCTCCGAGCATCTTCATAGGACTTTCCTTGGGACTTTGTCGTATGCCTCTTTTAGACTGATGAACACCATATGTAAGTCAATCTTCCTCTCCCTATACCACTTCACCAGTCACCTTACAAGATGGATGGCTATGTAGTCGAGCGCCCAAACATGAATCCGAACTGGTTCCCCGAAATAGACACGCCCCTCCTCACCTCATCTCCACCACCCTCTCCCAATTTCATAGGCTTAACAGCTTAATACCCCGATAGTTGTTGCAATTCTGGATGTCGCCTTTGTTCTTGTATAAAGGGATCATTGTACTCCACCTCCAATCTTCGGACATTTTCGCTGTCGAAAAATCTAGATTAAACAACCTAGTCAGTCACTGCATAACTATAAACATGTCATGTTGGTTATTAAGTTTAAAAAGTTAGTGTCAGATATAGAAAGTGATATTTTTTAACAGACTAAACACATAATTAGACACATAAACTGAGAAGATACATATATCAAATGGCGTGTCAAGCACTTACGATACATAGGTTTTCAAGCAAATCTCTGCATGGAAGGGGAGATAGTATAATTTACCCTGTATGATGACTTTAATTGTCTTGTATTTTCTTCTTCTACATGTACACGTAGAAAATCGTAGAATAAGCAAGTTGATTTGCTATTTAATTATTTATATTTGATGTGGATTTCGTGAATTTGCTTACATTTATAAGGTTATATATCATTACTTAATTTCTTGTTTTCTATCATACGTGATTTCAGGAACTCAAGTTAGATTTGCTACCTTTGAAATGAAAATGATAGACGCAACTCAAGAGAAGCCCTATCGATCAGTCGCAAAGATCCCAAGCATACTACGTTAATTCAGCTCACACCATCTAAAAATTATACTTATAATATTTGAGTCAAAACTCCGCCTGTGTGAGCTAACTCCGCCTGTGTGAGCTCGCTCACATTGCCGGTCCCAAGCCCGGATAAAGGAGGAGGGTTGCCGAGGGTCAATCGGAATGCCTCCCCTCCCTGCAGGGTAGGGTAAGGCTGCGTCATCTTACCCCCACCGGACCCCACTGTGTGGGATTACTAATCAGGTTTGATATGATGATAATATTTGAGTCAAGTGAGAATGACATTTGAATCAGGGTATTCAAGGGTAAAAAATTATTTATACAATTAGGTCACTCATATTTATTAGTTAACTACAAGTAAACTTATGTTATAAACATTAATTGGGGGATGGGGCTAACTTTATAAATTAAACCGAACCTGTTGTTATAGATTAATCTACATTGACTGAAGAAAAATGTTACACTTATCAGTGCATGTATATAACTTAAATCTTTTAATTGAACATGAAAATGTGGATCAATGGCAGGTTGTATATCATTGACTAGAAAGCTTAAATAATTTGTGTATACCAAAACATTAAGTACATATATATTACACTAATAACATTTCATGAGCCTGTATCTAGGAAGGATATGATTTCAAAATTGTGATGGGATACATTTATATTCATTTTAAAAATTAAAAATAGCCAATAATCTGCTAAGCTCAATGTTAATTGCCAATCCCAGGGCTAGGAGCTGATCGATCAACAATAATGTCACCAGAAAATTGTTGCCCTGCATGAACAAGCTTGGCATGACCTTTTTTACTTGGGGAAGAAGGCAGCACGGTGTTTTTATTCAACAACTTTCTTGCTTCAAAACTCGGCGGATAACAGACTAGCAGAACAACTAAAATAATGGAAATCGCCATTCCCCAACGAGCCATGTGGTAATTATACAATGAGGAACTAGTTGGGAGCGAAATGGACACTTTGCTAAGATGGAAAGAGAGTAGATGAAAAAACACAAGTTGTTGAATGAAGGAAATTGAGAGGAATTTATTGGAAGAGAAGAGTAGTGTGAGTGTCAAGTTAGTTGACATGACAAAAGGAATATTATTTTGCATATGTACTTTGTACAAGGTGTCTTTAGAAATGCCTCGTGGAAGTTGGGTAGGTTTGGATGAACTAAGCTGCCGGCTTTTCTTGTTTCTAAGTTCAAAAGTAAAGTACATATATGTCCCTTTTTTCTATATGGGTTCTGTTTTTTACTCCAAATTATCTTGGTTTTGTTAATTGTGTTCACATAGAGTCATGGTGCCGGAGGGCAGGCGACATGTACTGAAGGGTGTTCAATTAAATTTTCTTTGCCAAAAGTTGTATTGCGTAAATAAGGTTAAAAGAGATTTAAATTATTGAATTCCGTCGACAAAGAAGCTTGTAGTGTAGTAGTAAAGGCGACTCAAAATTTACTTTAGGTTGCAGGTTTGAATAATTTTGCATTTTTACGTTTTTCTTAAATCCTCATGTTTGAATTTATGGCTCCAACATAGCTCAAGAGTCCAGGAAATACAGAGAAGTAACATAGGTCACATATTATCTACAGTGACTTCTTGTGTGCACGCAAAAGTCAGAGGTCCATTTTAGTGATAATGAACTTATATCTTTCCACTACTGAAGAAAAATATTATTTATAAACTCTATGAATCTCTGAAAGCTCTATTCAATCTCTTTTGTTATGAAAATAGCTAGTAGCACCCCTATTTATAATAGTAAGAAACTTTCTTTAACTCAGAACAGGAAAACCTATTCCTATACTAATTTGACTATAAATCCTAACTAGACATGAATTAAAATGCCAAGTCCTAATCAAATATAGTTTCCTACAACTTTGAATTATTATTTCCAACATTCTCCGGTAATTCAAAGTTGTATATCCAACTTTTGATGCACTTGTCACTATCTTCCAATTGTTGAAGTACTTGTTTCCAACCCATCAATTGTTGAAGCACTTTCTCTTCAGCCGTCACTCACCATCTTCCAATTTGTTGAAGCACTTTTTCTTCAACCGTCATAATCATTGGAGCACTTTCTCTCCAACCTTCACAACCGTTGGAACACTTTCTCTCCAACATTCCATTGTTGAAGCACTTTCTCTCCAACATTCCATTGTTTGGAGCACTTTCTCTCTAACATTCCAATTTGTTGATGCACTTTCTCACAACCTACAATTGTTGAAGCACTTTCTCTTTAACCTTCACAATCGTTGGAGCACTTCTCTCCAACATTCCATTTTTGTTGATGCACTTTCTCATCAACCTTCAATTGTTGAAGCACTTTCTCTTCAACCTTCACAATCGTTGGAGCACTTTCTCTCCAACATTCCAATTTTGTTGATGCACTTTCTCATCAACCTTCACAATCGTTGGAGCACATTCTCTCCAACATTCTAATTTTGTTGATGCACTTTCTCATCAACCTTCAATTGTTGAAGCACTTTCTCTTCAACCTTCACAATCGTTGGAGCACTTTCTCTCCAGACATTCCAATTTTATTGATGCACTTCTCATCAACACCCATTATTTTTTTTCTTGGTTGTGTTGGAGCACTTCTCTCCAACTTCCAATAGTTGATGCACTTCTCATCAACATTCTAGTTTTGTTCGATTTCTTCTCTTCCTCCGTGCCATATTTTCTTGCTCTTTTTGTTTTAAACCTGCAATATTCTTTTTTTTTTCCTCAATCCTTCTCAGTATGATTGTTTTTCATGCATCTATCATCAGCCCGAAAGTTTGCCCACAGGTATAATTCTTGGCCAGACGGGCGGCATATATTGGCTAGTGTCGACCGCCTGCAACGGAAGCTATTTGATTCTCTACCAAGATCGTAGAAGCTCTGATACCAATTTGAAGGAAAATATTTTATTGATAGACTCTATGAATCTATGAAAGCTCTATACAATCTCTCTTGTTCTTTCTTGTTATGAAAATAGTTAGTAGCACCCCTATTTATAATAGTAAGAAACCTTCTTTAACTCAGAACAGGAAAACTTATTCCTATACTAATTTGACTATAAATTCTAACTAGACATCAATTAAAATGTCAAATCCTAATCAAATATGATTTCCTACAACTTTGAATTATTATTTCCAACAACTATTAGAGGCTAAAAGCTTTGACAGAGGTTGGCTCTAACTGAATACCAACAGAGTACATACATCAAAAGGAAGGGGAACAAAGCACCAATAAAGTGGAAATGGCCAGATCTCCTAAATAGGAATTAGTAAGTAGTGATTTACCTAATTTAGCTTTTAACTTAGATGTCAATAGTTAAAATGCTGTTTTGCCAATGTGTTTTAGAAGTGAGGGCCAAGAGAAAATTTGTTTTAATGTTCGAAAACTTAATGCAAATATATGAAGTGCTTAATTAGAAAGGTGTAATATGTGTAAAAAAATGAGAAGCTACTGCATTATCCAAGCTTAAACATTAAGTTTTCATGGAGTCCCAATAGAGATGGAAGCAAAAACACCCACACACACATATACAGTCGTGTACAAAGATAAGAAGAAAGGAGAAGATATTTTGTGATGAATGGAAAATGAAACTCAATTCATTTAAGTGACAACTTACAAGTATATATGTACATAATGAAAGGAGTAACTATCATACTCTAACTAACTACCAGCTGGATAACTGATTTGCCAGCTGGTTAAAACTCATAATGTTACACCTCGTATCTTCGAAGAAAAACTTATCAAATTTGAAACATAAGTACGTTGAGTTATGGTTAAGTAAAACCGCTTTGGAATATAAGCAAGCATTGTTAAGTATATTTAATAAGTGAAGGATGTATATAAGGTATACCGGAAGGTTTTATAAGAAAATGAGTGGAAGAAATGGAGTAGTACGACTTTGGAGAAAGGATCGGCAAAGTTTCGTGTGAAAATTTTAGTCCAAATTGAGGGAAGAATATCTCTTGGCAT
>NC_081350.1:15766100-15776076 GCF_029784015.1 Lycium ferocissimum
TCTCCTTTGATTTAATTTTTTTCCAAAATTTTAGAGTAAGAATAAAAATGAAAAGTAATTAAATTATCTTATTTTAAAATATAAATATTTTATGTATATTTATTTAGTAATCATAACAAATAAATGACATGGCGGAATAGCAAATACAAGTAATTAAATATCTAGATAGATCTCGCGCTAATATCAAGAAAAGAAAGGAAATTGTATGTATTTACCTACTAAACCTTTGAAGAAAAACAATAATATGGGAGGTGTATATTTTTTCTGAATAATTTCATTTGCTTCACTAATTGTGATAATACTGGCATGAAGAAATAATCCACTATATCAATTTGATGGGGATCTTTTGATAATCTGTGAATATTGTTTGATTTTTTAATATATGGGGTGCGTGTTTTTTTTTTTTTGACATTGCTTTGTTTTTTTTTTAATATGGGATTCACTTTTTTTTTTTTTGGCTGAGAGGGTGGGGTCCACCTTTCTTTTTTATGAGTTTGAGAGGGTGGGGTCTGACTTTTTCCCTTTTTTTTTTAAACTATATAAGCATTTTTTAAGAGTGGTAATGACGACTTAAACGTAGATGGCATGCTTATATAGTAGAAAAATAGAAATATAATAAAGTATTTTGAACACCTCGTATCTTAGAACTCGTAGACTCGTAACGTTAGAGTTTTAGCGAAAAAAATTGAGGTTTGAACGTTCTGCTAAAATGGTTGATGACAGCTCACTTGAAGGGGCAGTTGATAACTCTTTGATTAGTTGGGAATTTGGGAAAGTACTCTCGATGAAAGTTGTAGTACATAAAAATAGCTTTCCTAACGATACGAAGGACCAGGCCAATCGAGATCGGAGCAAGGAGATATGATCGTCTAATGTAGGTAATAGTAAGACGTTTAAAAGAAGAAGTCTATAGAATCGGCTAAGTTTTGATACGTCGTTTTCCCGAATTTCAGAAAATCCGTTTGGAATTTGAGGAAACTTAAAACATGAAAGTTGTAGCCCTTTGAAATAAACTTTTCTTCACGGTATATTATGGGCCTTGAACAGAACTATGTACAAAAAGTTATGCAGTTTTACTAAAAATGTGTTCGCGATATACTATGGAATATACAGAAGGTGAAAATTATACGGGCAGTATGTTAAGACATCAGAAATCGTATTAAAGCTCAAATCACTGGAACGAATTTACGGTGGGCATATACGATCCGTAAAACTTTTCTTGACGTAAAATAGGGTTGAAAATGGTCGACAATGAGTTATAAAACTTCGTTTTAAGGCTTTTTCATATTTCTTCACACCCCAAGTCCTAGAGAACGACCTTCTATTCTCTCCCATCATCAAGAACACTATTGTAAGCCTACTCTAATCATTCCAAGTCAATTAATATATATCTTGTAATCTAAATAAGAAATCATCATTTCTAACCCAGATTTTCAAGAAAACTCGTCTCAAGGTTCAAGATTCAAGATTTTGAAATATCTTCAAAGCTCAATCTTTAATTAAGTTTTACGACTTCAAGGTATGTGAGTTACTATCATAATGACAGAATATCATTGTTCTTCCACGCTCATAATCCATAAATTATGATCTTTACGAAAACTAGGTTTTACACCATTACTCGCTGATAACCCCAGGGTCCATGTCGTGATTATACTATGTATGAATTGTTATAATTTCATCATTGAGTTAATATTTCTTATGATTATTGAGAATCCGTCCGTAATCCATGAAAACCCATATATCTCATTCCATGGGTTAAATGACGCTACTCTTATGATATATTATGCTATTTTCAAGAAAATCTATACATGTTTTACAAGTTCATGCAAGCAAGCTATAATTTAGGATATCCATAATATGTTGTGTTATGATTCATGAAAATCATATAAGCAAGTTATGATTCATGAAAACCATGTATAAGCAAGTTATGATTCATGAAAACCATGCAAACGATTATGTTCATGAAAACCATGGGCGACAAGTGCCACTTATTTTACATGTTCATGATCTTGGGAGTTGCTTTAATTAATGGTTAGTCTTGATAGCCTCAAACTACTGAGCCACCGTAGGACGAGGATCGCCCACCCATGTCCCTCGGACGTCTTCTCATAATGACCGGATCCTTTAAATATTTTTATTAAATCTAATGTTTCACGGCAAGGATCGAAGTCTATTTGTCAAGGAGACAAGCACGCACCATGGATTTGCGTTATAAGTTATTTCTCTCCCCTACTTATGATATTTTTTGTGTTATATATATATGTATCCATGCTACTTGTCTGTGCCTACGTTCATGTCTAGGTTTTCGATTTCGATTCTTCCATGTTATTCCATGTCTCGTTATTTTCTTCCGGTTGCTTTACGTACCGGTACATTGATGTGCCGACGTCCCTTTTATTACTCGGGTTCGTATTTCGACGCAGTGCGAATCGATATCTGTGAGGCAATACATCTGCCGGTAGATATAACATTGTATATTTTGGGCCTTTTTCGGTTTGTCACTTTTGTTTTTGATTATTTCGCACGGTATCTTGGGGGTTTTTCCCGGGGAAAATATTTCCGGGCGACCTGATAGAGGTTTCGATGAACAAGTCGTTATGTTTGTCGAACTTGGGGTGATACCTTTTTCATTCATTTATTTTCCTTTCCTTTTAAAAAATATTTTTATTGTGTTTGACTTACTACGTTTTATAAAGGGTTCTCTTACGTTATATTGCTCGGGGATGCCTTGGGGATTAAAAATGTGTTGTTTTCGGTGAGGCCCAGTGGGTGTTTCCCCGGGATGTTTCCTAATATTTCTATTTTTTTTAAAAAGTTGGTAATATAAAGTTAAAATGCTTTTTTTTCAAAAAAAAAAGTGGGTAAAAAAAAGGGTTTTCCTTTTAAAAGGGCCGGGACGGACGACGATTCGTTTTATAAAGCGGGAACCTACATATAGTAGTAAAGTAATATATATATTGTTCAAAACACGATTAATAGAAACATATAATTTGTCTCGTATCAAAAACTTTATTATATTAGTGTTTGCTACTTAATACAAAGTTGGCAAAATCATTAATAGACTTATTTAAAAGGAAACCATTTTCCTCTCTTTGAGATAAAATAATATCAATTTTTAAGCATCAGTTGATAATTTGAATTTTAATTCGATTAATTTAAAGGTGTAAAATATTCTATTGTTAATGTATGTAGATTGGGCCTAAACAATACCTATTATTTTTTATCAAATTTTGATTTGGATAATTCTAATTCAAATTATTATATTAATTTTAAATGTTTAAAATGAAACAAAGTAGAAATTTGATTTTCTATTTAAATGAAGAACTATTATTTTTTAATTTTTGGTTTAACTTATTTTACTTGTCATGTTTTCTTTGCACATTTTTAAGCTGAAATCATTAATTAAATTATAATTTCACTAATTTACCTTATTAATTATTTGATCTCCATTTAATATTATTTTTCTTTTATGACATTAATCTCTTTTCACATTTATTAGAGTAAGGAAAAAATGAAAAGTAATTAAATTCTATCTTATTTTAATATATAAGTATTTTAAGTATGTTGTTGTATAATAATTTCATTTGCTTCCACTAATGGATTGATCTGTATGCTTGATAGATCTATCATTATTGATTTAATGAGATACTTTGAAAATTACATAAATATTATTTGATTTTTTAATATGGGATGTATTTTTTTTTTTTTGACATTGTTTGTTTTTTTAAGGGAAAAGGCTCAAATATGCCATCAACCATTGTCGAATAACTCATTCGCCACTCACACAATAGTTTAATTTCGTTTATCAACTCAGGCTATCGTGAATGGCGTATCCATGCCATTTTTCAATAAAGTCGGTTTTTCACAATACTAATTATGACACTTGTCACCAATTAGAGGTCCAGCGTCGTCTAATTAAACTAACACAAATTAAATCCTAAATTAAACTAACCCACAATCATGTTGGTTTAATTAAGCGATATGGACTCTAATTGGAGGCGGGAAGGCCATATCTCAGATATTCTTAAATCTGCGTTGATGAAAAAAATAATGTGATGAGCTATTTAGATAATCAATGGCGATAAACGGTACCCAAACTATCGATTTAATTTGGGGTGACAAATTGTGCGATAATAATAAGATATTTGAGCCTCTTCCGTTTTTTTAATATGGGATTCATTTTTTTTTATATTGTTTAATTTTATTAATATGGGGTCCATTTTTTTTTTAATATTGGTTGGTGTTTAGTTGGGGCCCACACTTTTTTTTAAATATTAGTTGATGTTTAGTTGGGGCCCACACCTTTTTTTTTTTTAGTGAAAAACGGACGAAAAAGCATGGGTGCAAACTCATGCTTCTATATAGCTTAAATAAATATCATATCAGAAAAAAAAAAAACGCATTAAGAAAAATAAAGAAAGAAAGAAAGAAAGAAACAGCTCATAATACTTGTCATGAAATAATTGGTTTGGTATTTCATATAAAGTCAACATCATTCTATAGGGCCCACTGTTATCCGCAGCCCAGAATTATAGCTGGCCCATTTAGTAGATGTTTAGTCCAGTCTTACCTTCACTGACGACCTCCTTCTTCAACTCTTTCAACTATTTCTCAACTAACAGTTGAAAATACGTTGGCAATCTCTTAATCAATCACATCTTAGCTCTTAATTCTTAATTAATTTCCTTCTCTATAACTCCCTAAATCACCATATATAAACTTAAATGATAGCTTAAAATCCTTTAGATTAGTCAATCCTTAAGGACATTTTCATCTATTTTTGTGTTTAGTGTGGCTTTTATGTTACAGTGTTTTTCCACGAAAATTATTAGAGGATCAAGAAAAATATATTCCACAGTTAGGTTAAACTTAACAATATAAATATTTAGAGCAGGTTTGAAAATATACCAATTTTCCCACGTTTTGGCCTATTTAAATATTTAAAACAAGCTTGGTGAAAACGGTAAAAATGACTTCACTAATGAAAGGGGGGGGAAAACAAAACCCAAAAGGATTTTAAGCCTTGTCTCCTCTCCCCCCAAAAAGCCCCCAACTTCCCCCCTTGCCCACCCATCCCCGCCCCCCCGAACCCCAACTCCTGTTTTCCTTTCCCAAAACCCAAGATTTTTAAATTACATATAAATATTTTTGAGATAGTATTTTTTTAATTTTAAAAAACACTGAAAAAATTTTAAAATTACTTTTTTTTTAGAAACTTTTTTCTTTCATCCAAACACAACCTTATTGAGCCCAAAAAGGGGCAAAATTTGAAAAATTTTAAAGGCCCAAAAATTTTTTCCAATTAATACTTAAAAGAGTATTTTAACCTCCCAAATTTTATAAAACTTTAAAATTCCCAAATAAGTAAAAAAGAAAAAACCAAAAACTTTGAGAAAGGGAAAATTGTTTTATCACTTTTTTTTTTTCTAAATGAGAAAAAAAACTCCCCATTTAAAAAAAAGTTTTTAAATTTAAACTATACTTTTAAACACCTTTTCTAAACAACAAAACTTGTTTTTAAAAATCTTTTTTGCCTTTACTTGTATTTATTCATTTTTAAATAAGGACCAAATATTTTTTCATTTGATAATCATTAATAATCATCCAAAATATATTTTGATAAATGGTTTATAACAACACCATAAGGGATCATTTTGTCGTTTTTAAACCCAAATATAGGGGCCCCATTCATTAAAACCCTTCTTCTTCAACTTTTTTCAACTGTTTCTCAACAAACAGTTCAACAAATACGTTGCCAAGTTTTAATCTCTTTAATTAATCACATCTTGGGTCATTAATTCTTTTTTAATTCCTTTCTATAACTCCCCATAATCACACATATATAAACTAAAATCATACCCCCAAAAAAACCTTCAGATTAATCAAATTTTCTAAAAACAATGCCGGGGATAATTTTAGTCAAAACTCCACCATTAAGAATCTCAGTTTTCCCCATAAAAATGATCGGGGCGGGGCAACTTTTGGGCAGGTCCCAACCCGTTAACCCGAAATCCCAAATCCCCCCCACGTAGACCACCCTTCACCGTCACCATCAACTTCGCGCGCTAAGCCATCACCAGATCGGAGTTTGGGAAAAAAGAAATCACCACCACAGTTAGCGCGTGTGATCGACGAATCATCTCTAGACAATCCCGATTTTAGGTCCGTTCTTCTTAAAATCGCGCGTATACAATCGCTTCCGGTGAAGGACCGAATAAAGCCCTTGACTACGCTAAGCGCTGCGAAATTCGAAAATTTGCGAGGAGGATCACGCGCCGAGTTTAGATCTAGCTATGAGTTTGCATGTTGTTGCAGCTATTTATTGCAGTTGCGAGATTTGAAGAAGCGATTCCGGTTTTGGAAAGAGCGATTAAAGTACCGGATGTTACGAAAGGTGCAGATCACGCGCTTGCGGCGTTTTCAGGTTATATGCAACTTGGTGATACACATTCTATGCTTGGACAATTGGATCGATCAATTGAATGTTATAAAGATGGTTTGAAAATACAGATTGAAGCTTTAGGTGATACAGATCCGAGAGTTGCTGAGACTTGCAGGTAGTTAGTAGTTATTATAATAATAATAATATAATGTTTGTTTATTCGATTTTATATGAAATTGTATAGCTGAATGTTTATAAATGATTGTTATAGCTGGCTTTAAATGAATTTATACTGTATCAATTAATATGTATGCATTCAATTTAGCTAATTACACTTCTTTAGTTTTAAGATGTGTTTATATTAGCTAAAGGATTCTTATAGCGTTGGGAGATACAGATCCTAATGCCTCTTTGTTCTTTTCTAGGAGTATATGAAATGGTGAGCGGAATGTAGATAAAGTATTCTTATAGCTGGCCTCAAATGCTTTGAGATTGAGGCATAGTTGATTGATAATGATTTACTGTATCAATTCATATGTAGTGCAATCAAGTTAGCTAATTACACTTTTTTTAGTTTTAACTATGTTTATATTGTGAAAGCTATATTATTATTTGAAGCATTATTATGATTCAGATGAAATTTTATCAGCAGAAGGCACGGATAAATGTAATGAGATTCATACTTGTGTGATTCATATACTTCTAATTATCGAGTCAAATTGGATAGAGATGCATTTTTCCGGGAAGGAATGGGTTCTTTAGGAGATCCATCTGTTTGAGGTTAATAATTCATTTAACTTGTCCAATGCTAGTGTAATGCTTTCTCTAAGAAAATCTTTTTACTGTATTTATAAAGGACAGTCATGTGAGTGTCTATCAAATCTCTGTCTTTATGAAATAAAGCTTCTTGTTTTTGCTATTCGTTTTTGCTTAGCTGTGGCTGTTGGCCTTTATTGTTGGTGTGTCATATACTGTTCTCTTCACATGTTATCTGTTGGTTGGCTTTAAACATGTTCTATTTCCTTATAAATGTTCTCTTCACATGTCACTGGTTGTGTTGTTGTTGTTGTTGTTGTTGTAATATAAACTTCATTTACGGGACTTCGAAGATATACAGATAGTGGTATATGTTGGCAAAGGCAGTGGTCGTTGGTGGCTTGTTGTTATGATGGTAGTGGGGTGTTAGGAACCCAGAAAACTCTCCAAATGTTAAGCTGTAAATTTCCCAACACAACATAAAAATAATAACACACTTCACTGTTATTTGTTTCCAGCGACAAATAGAACAAGTTTACAAGTAGACAAACAACATCTGAGAATGAAAATTCACCCAACAATCAAGGTATTTCGAGGAACCTTATCCTCCAGATTAACCACAGAAGAAACCTACAGAATAAACTGTCTATCTTCCTTTAATAACCATCCTAACTTCTAAGTAACTGCTATGAATACATACACATAGTAATAATTAAATAAATATTTAGGCCTTATTTTCGCCCTTCTTCCTGCGATTATAGGCTTTAGTAACAGCAGGTCTAACATGGGGATTAACTGTCGGAAAAGTAAAGGATACTCATTGTTGCTAGGTATTTTGGAGCAGATTCTGGGAAATCGTGGGGGTCTGTTCTTTAGTTAGTTTATGTTTGTTTCCTGAAAAATATATTCAACATTCTGAATAGACTCGAAGAGATAAATTTTTTTTTATTTTTTAAAATATTATAATTTTAATAAAATATTATAATTTTTAATAAAAATATTATAATTTTTTTAATAAAAAATATTATAATTTTTTTAATAAAATATTATAATTTTAATAAAAATATTATAATTTTTAATTTTATAAAAAATATTCAATGTGTAGACACTAATGCTTTTCTGAAAGGGATTAATATGTTGGTTAAACAAGCATTTTAGGTTTTTCTTAAACAAAAATAACTCATTTAGTTGTCTCTGGGAATTACGTGTAGATAGGTGCTTAGAAGTAAACCACAACAACAACAAGAAGCCTAGTATAATCCCACATGTGGGGTTTGGGAGGGGTAGTGTACATGACCTAACCCCGCCCTGAAAGGTAGGGCTCGATTTCAGAAAGACCCTCGACTCGGGAGAGGAAAGAGAGGAAAACAAGGAAAACAAGACAAAAGGTCGGATAGAGCAAGCATCTGAAAACAATATGAAAACAAGGAATAACAAAAGTGAGAAAGTCATGGAAGAACAGTCCGGAAGAAAGGAGCATTAACTACTATAGATAAATAAGATAAACAAAGTACACGGCCCAACAAATATAAGCGCATCAAATGGAAATCAAATGGCAATAAACAAATGAGCAAAACTGCAACTCCTATAGTGAAAGGATAAGCCACCTAGCCTTCTATCCTAATCTGGGTCCTCCACAGCCTCCTATCTAAGGACACCATGAAACTATATTAGGCCATTCTATGTTCACGATTGCTGTTTATCATTAATATAATTATTTCACTGGGATGGCATCGATCTGCTCAATATGGCTGCTTTAAGTTCACGGGCCTAAATAACCGGCCTTATTACATTAGCTAGTTTGTGTAACACTCTTCTTTTGCAGCTTTTAATTGGAATGTCTCAGCAAACTGTCTATATGATTCTTAGGCTCTAACTGAGGCAACTGAATTGGAAATTATGCAGGTACTTGGCCGAAGCCCATGTTCAGGCAATGCAATTTGATGAAGCGGAGAATTTGTGCAAGAAGACACTGGAAATCCATCGTGTCCACAGTCCACCAGCTTCTCTTGAAGAGGCAGCTGATCGTCGTTTAATGGCTCTCATATGCGAGGCTAAAGGTGATTATGAGGCAGCCCTGGAACACCTTGTACTTTTCAAGCATGGCTATGATCGACACACACAGGAAAACGAGGTTGCAGCTATTGATGTTAGTATTGGGAACATTTACTTGTCTCTGTCCCGTTTTGATGAGGCTGTCTTCTCCTATCAAAAGGCCCTTACAGTTTTCAAATCATCTAAGGGTGACAACCATCCTTCAGTTGCATCTGTCTTTGTAAGGCTGGCTGACCTATACTATAAGACAGGAAAACTGAGGGAATCCAGATCCTATTGTGAAAATGCCCTGAGAATATATGCAAAACCTGTGCCTGGAACGACTGCAGAAGAGATTGCTTGTGGATTGACAGAAATTTCATCTATTTATGAGTTATTTAATGAACCTGAGGAGGCACTGAAACTCCTACTCAAGGCAATGAAACTTTTGGACGATAAACCAGGTCAGCAAAGTACAATTGCTGGCATTGAGCACTGGATGGGTGTTATGTTTTATATGGTCGGAAGATATGAAGAGGCACACAGCTCCTTTGAAAATGCTGTAGCAAAACTTAGGGCTGGCGGTGAGAGGAAGTCAGCCTTCTTTGGGGTTGTTTTGAATCAGATGGGATTGTCTTCTGTTCAGTTGTTCAAAATAGATGAGGCTGCTGAATTATTTGAAGAAGCAAGACAAATTCTGGAACAGGAGTGCGGTCCTTGTCACCAAGATACCCTTGGTGTCTAAGTCTTGCAGAACTTATGATATTTGGGGAAAGGGAATCTCACATTTGGTTATTGTCTTAA
>NC_081350.1:15776176-15791090 GCF_029784015.1 Lycium ferocissimum
AAACTTGGGCCTTAAATTTTGTTTTAAATTTTTCTAATGGCAACCATTAAAATCTCGTTTTTGTAATTTAAAAGCCCAATTTAAAATTAAATTTGCCTCCGACAACTTCTCCAGGCATCTTACACAATAATTTCCATAAAACAACATAACATATTAACTAAAATCAAAAGATTGACTTATAACATACAATCACAATTATTTGAAATTTCCGAATATCAGAAAACACGGGATATAACGAGGAGTGAAACGGAAGGAGAGGATTACAAAGATCAAATATTTTAAACTGTGCTTCATGACTACAATTTTAAAGAGCTTGATCTCCTTTCCCGATGACTTGATGTGGTGATGAATTCTTTTTTTTTTTCCTTTGAAATTTTGAAAAATAAATTGTTACCATTAATTGAAAAATAATTTTTTTTAACCTTTCTTTCTTTGTGCAATATTCATATTGCCATATGACTGTGTTGTATGTAATTAAGGATAATTATATTTTTCAACTCCAAAGTTGAGCTTTATTATATCATCTATAATTTATTTTGGTTATTTTGATTTAAGTGGTTTCTGTTTGGTTGAAGAACATAAACACACTCTTTAAAATATTTATACTTAATTATAATAGCTCTGGCTTTTAAATTATAGAAAACACAGGAGGGTCTTGATGTGGTTAATTATCTCAAGTAATTGAATCCATTTTATGAGTTGTTTAATTGGATGAATGAAAGAGAGCTTCTTTCGATATAAGTAACTTTAAATTTTTTTATATATACTTTTGAATTAATGTGGGTATTATTTTATTTATTCACTTATCTATTGTTGATGTTGTGTCTATAGTTTGCTAGGATGGAACTACTGGCGGCATACAATCTTTGATAGAGCATCTGGTACAGGTGTAAAGAATGGATAATAATATCGATAAAGCATAGTTTTTTTTTCAATATCAACTTTTAAACTTTGTTTGAATGAATTTATTGCATAAATGATATAAAAACTTAAATTTATTTGAATTTGAGATGTTTCTAAAGTTGAAGGATAAAACTTTATCTAAAATATTTTATGTGTGATAATGTTAATGATATTGGATAAGACAGACCTGAACATAAATCTTTTCTAAAAGAACCATAAAATGCATGTCTAACTTTTGTTATTTTTTCTCAGGCATCACGAGGAAGCAGAAGAAATTGGCATTTGCTTTTGCAAGATTTACACAAATTCTTGCAGCTATGCTAGATTTGGATATGGAGAATTTGACATTTGCTTTTGCAAGATTTAAACAAAAGGGAGGCTCCAAAATCAATTATTACATGGTAACGTTTCTGAACTTGGGAATCAATCTTATATTTTTTTCTTTTCGTGTCCTTCAAAAATATAACCTAACTATAAAAATTATATTAACAATACACATTGTTCTATTGATAGAAAAGGAATCAAATAAAAATGGTAGAATATACTAAGACTCTATGAAACAAAAATTTCATGAAAGTAGTAATTTGCACTTGAAGGACAAAACCATTTGTACATTATTATCTATTTGCGCAGAGTCACAGATATATTACCACTTCAAAATTACAGTAATTGGATGCCATCACTTCTACCATGTTTAATCGCTCACCAGTATCGTCATGTATCATTGTAAATTTCTAAACTTTTTACTTCCTTTAACTTTGTGTACGTGTATGGAGAATAATGAATAATTAGTTTGATAATAATCTATTGTGTAAAGTTTCTATGGCTAGAAAATTACACTACGAATCAATGGCGGCTGCAAGAGAATTGGAAGTCATCGCCCTCCGTATATGCATGTTTATGGTGCATATCATCTCTGAGATGCTTAACAGTGACCTTCTTTTTTCTGTTTTTAATCATGTTCTATACTTTGTTTTGGTTTCGGTCTCATCAGCTTGAGGCAATGTGTTTTATAGAAGGTTCACAATAAAAAACAAAGTGCAAAAAAGAAAAAGGAAAAAAATATTATTAAAGACATGTTTGAGTCCATCCACAATAGTCGCTTTTAATTCAATTCCTTTATTTTCGGATCACGTCATGATAATCGTCAAGTTTGTATTGCATCATCTTTTTGTGATATTAGCCTCTGGAGTATAAAAGATTGTATCTTGTCTAAAGAAATTGTGCACGTAATTAGGCGGTGGTATTACATATATCTGTAGAAAATATTAGTACAGTAAATAAGTAGGTTAAAAAAAAAAAAAAAAAGAATACAAAATCTGAAATATGTCACACGTAGTTCATATACATATGTTTATATTATCTTTCTCCGCTCCTTTTTTCTTTAAAAGGGTTCGCGCATCGCGTGTAAATATATCTTAGTAAGCGAGATAATGCGAATATTTATTATGCTTTCAATAGTATCTTCATATCGTTCATGACCCTCAAAAGTAATCTTGAGGATTTCACAAATCATATATAAGCGATGAATTTATATATAGATTCCAATTTATTTGAAGTTCTTTGGTATAGTTCTTGTTGCATATGCAAAAGCGACAAGATTTCGTATCACATAATCTATCATATATATTGCAAAATTATCGGCCTAACACATATCAGTAGAGCAATTTGAAATTGTCAGAATCATGTAGATACTCCATTCGACTAAAAAAGAATAGCAAAAATATTATGGTTAACACTCTAGGGCTTACTAAGAATTTGGAAAAGATTATCTTGAATTATTTAGCTAAAATTTACATGATTAAAAACTACTAAATAAAAAGAAGGGCCAAAAGGGGACTTTTGAGAAATTAATCATGGGTCATCATAACCTTCACAGATCACATTCAAATAAAAATCCAACGCATGACAGATATTGCTCTCTTCTTACGGAAAGTTATCCTTTTTCCTCTTCTAATCATAAGATGTCATATTGGAGATTCCGAGTTATTTAGGAGCCGTTTGGGACGTAATTTAAATTGAGATAAATCATCGTAAGATGAAATCGTGTTGGACATCTGATTTGGATTTCTTAAGATTCACTGAGTTTTTTATAAACATAAAAAAGCGCGAGTTGTGAAAATCATCAAATTTTACAATTCTTATCTGATCTTACCAAATGAGTAAATCATAGTTCATAATAAAATTAATACGCTCTTTAGAAGACCTTTCTAAAAAATACAGCATCGATTGATCAAACTTTAGTTCAATAAAAAGGAAAATTTAACATGAATAGTAATGTAACTACTCTTTAATATAATCCTCCTACATGGTACGAACAATATATCTAGCAACTTATGGGTCTTTTTTTACAAAATATAAACGTATGGGTCAAATTTTACATTTATATTTTTTGAAATCATGATTTCAAATCCCAAATCATGCCTTTTTGGATGATTTGAGATTTCATCTCATGAGATGAAATTAGAGATGAAATTGCATGTCCAAACGCCTACTTAGCTTAAATAATAATTAGTTTATGTCATATTCAAAATCATAAAATTTAAATTTTGAATTTGCTTCTAATTTTCCACGATTTTCGTTTCTTTTGGGATGACTAATGCCCAATCTGTGATTTTACCTCATTTTTTCATCCTTGACTGGCACTCAAACCGATGAATAATAAATACTCCATCTGTTTCAATTTATGTGGCTGAGTATAATTCAATATATAGTTTAATAAAGAAAGTTTTGAAATTTGTGATGTTAAACGTGACACGATATTTATGTGGCGATAAAGACATGGCACTAAAGGTAAAACAAAAAAATAAATTAAAGTTATATTATTTTAAAATAGAAATTAATAAGAAAATTGTGTCACATAAAATAAAATATATAGAGTAATTTCTGAGCACTTTATAATTTTTTTGTTAACCTCTTATTGTGGAGAGGTAAAATAGGATCTTGTAATACGTTTCTCTAATAATATATCATATCAGAAAAAAAAAAAAAAATACGCATTAAGAAAAATAAAGAAAGAAAGAAAGAAAGAAACAGCTCATAATACTTGTCATGAAATAATTGGTTTGGTATTTCATATAAAGGCAACATCATTCTATAGGGCCCACTGTTATCTGCAGCCCAGAATTATAGCTGGCCCATTTAGTAGATGTTTAGTCCAGTCTTACCTTCACTGACGACCTCCTTCTTCAACTCTTTCAACTATTTCTCAACTAACAGTTGAAAATACGTTGGCAATCTCTTACTTAATCACATCTTAGCTCTTAATTCTTAATTAATTTCCTTCTCTCTAACTCCCTAAATCACCATATATAAACTTAAATGATAGCTTAAAATCCTTTAGATTAGTCAATCCTTAAGGACATTTTTGATCTATTTTTTGTGTTTAGTGTGGCTTTTATGTTGCAGTGTTTTCACGAAAATTATTAGAGTGACTGGTTAAAGAAATATATTCCACAGTTCCGGTTAAACTTAACAATATAAATATTTAGAGTGTGTTTGGTATGGATACCAATTTTCCCATGTTTGGTTGGTTGAAATATTTTGAAAAATAAGTTTCGTAAAAATGAGAAAAATGACTTTTAATGAAAGCGGGGAAAAACGAAGTTGAAAGTGACATTTCAAGTCATTGTCTCCTCTCCACCCACCAAACGCCTCCAACTTCCACCCCTTGACCATCCCATCCCCCGCCACCCCTGAATCCCAACTCCCGTTTTCCATTCCACCCCATAGTATCTTGCTAAATTACATATAAATACTTTTGAGATAGTATTTTTTTGCTGACTTATCAAACACTAGAAAATAAGTAAGAAATTCACTTATTTTTCATAAAAAACATTTTCTTTCATGCCAAACACAACCTTATTGGAGTCCAAAAACTCTCAAATTTGATAAATTTAAAGGACCAAAATTGCTCAATTAATACTTAAAAGAGTATTTTGAACCTACCACCTGTTATAAAACTTTATAATTGCAAATAAGTAAAAGAAGTAAACCAATAACTTTGTAGAGAGGAGCGAGAGATTGTATTATCACTTTTTTTTTGTGTTACAAATGAGAAACAAAACTCCCTATTTATAAAAAAGTTTTGCCTCTAAACTTACAACATATACAAACTTGATACGATTTGTTACCTTAAACACAACTTGACTTTATCTACTTTGCGCTTGTAAAGTTGTATTTATCACTTTAAGTTAAGTGGTACAATATATATTTCTAGTTGTATAATCATTAATAATACATCCAAAATATATCTTGATAAATGGTTTATAACACCACCATAAGGGATCATTTTGTCGTTTTCTCAGCCCACAATATAGCTGGCCCATTCACTGTGAACCTTCTTCTTCAACTCTTTTCAACTGTTTCTCAACTAACAGTTCAACAAATACGTTGCCAAGTTTTAATCTCTTTAATTAATCACATCTTAGCTCATTAATTCTTATTTAATTCCTTCTCTATAACTCCCCATAATCACACATATATAAACTAAAATCATACCTCAAAATCCTTCAGATTAATCAAATTTTCTAAAAACAATGCCGGGTATAGTTTCAGTCAAAACTCCACCATTAAGAATCTCAGTTCCCGATGAGACAAATGATCGGGTCGGGTCAACTTCGGACAGGTCCGAACCCGTTAACCCGAAATCCAACTCGCCTGCGCCACGTAGACCACCTTCACCGTCACCATCAACTTCGCGCGCTAAGCCATCACCAGATCGGAGCTCAGGTAAGAAGAAATCACCACCACAGTTAGCGCGTGTGATCGACGAATCATCTCTAGACAATCCCGATCTAGGTCCGTTCTTACTAAAACTCGCGCGTGATACAATCGCTTCCGGTGAAGGACCGAATAAAGCCCTTGACTACGCTATACGCGCTGCGAAATCATTCGAAAAATGTGCGAGTGAGGATCACGCGCCGAGTTTAGATCTAGCTATGAGTTTGCATGTTGTTGCAGCTATTTATTGCAGTTTAGCGAGATTTGAAGAAGCGATTCCGGTTTTGGAAAGAGCGATTAAAGTACCGGATGTTACGAAAGGTGCAGATCACGCGCTTGCGGCGTTTTCAGGTTATATGCAACTTGGTGATACACATTCTATGCTTGGACAATTGGATCGATCAATTGAATGTTATAAAGATGGTTTGAAAATACAGATTGAAGCTTTAGGTGATACAGATCCGAGAGTTGCTGAGACTTGCAGGTAGTTAGTAGTTATTATAATAATAATAATATAATGTTTGTTTATTCGATTTTATATGAAATTGTATAGCTGAATGTTTATAAATGATTGTTATAGCTGGCCTTTAAATGAATTTATACTGTATCAATTAATATGTATGCATTCAATTTAGCTAATTACACTTCTTTAGTTTTAAGATGTGTTTATATTAGCTAAAGGATTCTTATAGCGTTGGGAGATACAGATCCTAATGCCTCTTTGTTCTTTTCTAGGAGTATATGAAATGGTAGAGCGGAATGTAGATAAAGTATTCTTATAGCTGGCCTCAAATGCTTTGAGATTGAGGCATAGTTGATTGATAATGATTTACTGTATCAATTCATATGTAGTGCAATCAAGTTAGCTAATTACACTTTTTTTAGTTTTAAAGCTATGTTTATATTGTGAAAGCTATATTATTATTTGAAGCATTATTATGATTCAGATGAAATTTTATCAGCAGAAGGCACGGATAAATGTAATGAGATTCATACTTGTGTGATTCATATACTTCTAATTATCGGAGTCAAATTGGATAGAGATGCATTTTTCCGGGAAGGGAATGGGTTCTTTAGGAGATCCATCTGTTTGAGGTTAATAATTCATTTAACTTGTCCAATGCTAGTGTAATGCTTTCTCTAAGAAAATCTTTTTACTGTATTTATAAAGGACAGTCATGTGAGTGTCTATCAAATCTCTGTCTTTATGAAATAAAGCTTCTTGCTTTTGCTATTCGTTTTTGCTTAGCTGTGGCTATTGGCCTTTATTGTTGGTGTGTCATATACTGTTCTCTTCACATGTTATCTGTTGGTTGGCTTTAAACATGTTCTATTTCCTTATAAATGTTCTCTTCACATGTCACTGGTTGTGTTGTTGTTGTTGTTGTTGTTGTAATATAAACTTCATTTACGGGACTTCGAAGATATACAGATAGTGGTATATGTTGGCAAAGGCAGTGGTCGTTGGTGGCTTGTTGTTATGATGGTAGTGGGGTGTTAGGAACCCAGAAAACTCTCCAAATGTTAAGCTGTAAATTTCCCAACACAACATAAAAATAATAACACACTTCACTATTATTTATTTCCAGCAACAAATAGAACAAGTTTACAAGTAGACAAACAACATCTGAGAATGATAATTCACCCAACAACCAAGGTATTTCGAGGAACCTTGCCGCCTCCAGATTAACCACAGAGAAAACCTAATCTACAGAATAAACTGCCTATCTTCCCTTAATAACCATCCTAACTTCTAAGTAACTGCTATAAATACATACACATAGTAATAATTAAATAGAACAGTAATATTTAGGCCTTATTTTCACCCTTCTTCCTGCAATTATAGGCTTTAGTAACAGCAGGTCTAACATGGGGATTAACTGTCGGAAGTAAAGGATACTCATTGTTGCTAGGTATTTTGGAGCAGATTCTGGGAAATCGTGGGGGTCTGTTCTTTAGTTAGTTTATGTTTGTTTCCTGAAAAATATATTCAACATTCTGAATAGACTCGAAGAGATAAATTTTTTTTTAATTTTTTTTATAAAAAATATTATAATTTTAATAAAAAATATTATAATTTTTTTTAATAAAAATATTATAATTTTTTTTAATAAAAAATATTATAATTTTTTTTAATAAAAAATATTATAATTTTTTTTAATAAAAAATATTATAATTTTTTTTAATTTTATAAAAAATATTCAATGTGTAGACACTAATGCTTTTCTGAAAGGGATTAATATGTTGGTTAAACAAGCATTTTAGGTTTTTCTTAAACAAAAATAACTCATTTAGTTGTCTCTGGCAATTACGTGTAGATAGGTGCTTAGAAGTAAACCAACAACAACAACAAGAAGCCTAGTATAATCCCACCATGTGGGGTTTTTTGGGAGGAGTAGGTGTGCGAGACCTAACCCCCACCTTGAAAGGTAGTGGCGGTCGTTTCCGAAAGACCCTCGGCTCGGGGAGAGGAAAAGAGAGGAAAACAAGGAAAACAAGACAAAAGGTCGGATAGGGCCAAGCATCGAAAAACAATATGAAAACAAGGAATAACAAAAGTGAGAAAGTCATGGAAGAACGAGTCCGGAAAGAAAGGAAGCATTAACTACTATAGATAAATAAGATAAACAAAGTACACGGCCCAACAAATATAAGCTGATCAAATGCGGAAATCAAATGGCAATAAACAAATGAGCAAAGCGCAACTCCTATAGTGAAAGGATAAGCCACCTAGCCTTCTATCCTAATCTGGGTCCTCCACAGCCTCCTATCTAAGGACACCATGAAACTATATTAGGCCATTCTATGTTCACGATTGCTGTTTATCATTAATATAATTATTTCACTGGGATGGCATCGATCTGCTCAATATGGCTGCTTTAAGTTCACGGGCCTAAATAACCGGCCTTATTACATTAGCTAGTTTGTGTAACACTCTTCTTTTGCAGCTTTTAATTGGAATGTCTCAGCAAACTGTCTATATGATTCTTAGGCTCTAACTGAGGCAACTGAATTGGAAATTATGCAGGTACTTGGCCGAAGCCCATGTTCAGGCAATGCAATTTGATGAAGCGGAGAATTTGTGCAAGAAGACACTGGAAATCCATCGTGTCCACAGTCCACCAGCTTCTCTTGAAGAGGCAGCTGATCGTCGTTTAATGGCTCTCATATGCGAGGCTAAAGGTGATTATGAGGCAGCCCTGGAACACCTTGTACTTGCAAGCATGGCTATGATCGCTAATACACAGGAAAACGAGGTTGCAGCTAT
This sequence comes from Lycium ferocissimum, assembly GCF_029784015.1. Classification (NCBI taxonomy): domain Eukaryota; kingdom Viridiplantae; phylum Streptophyta; class Magnoliopsida; order Solanales; family Solanaceae; genus Lycium; species Lycium ferocissimum. The sequence goes on from NC_081350.1 coordinate 15,785,070, forward strand.
TGATGTTAGTATTGGGAACATTTACTTGTCTCTGTCCCGTTTTGATGAGGCTGTCTTCTCCTATCAAAAGGCCCTTACAGTTTTCAAATCATCTAAGGGTGACAACCATCCTTCAGTTGCATCTGTCTTTGTAAGGCTGGCTGACCTATACTATAAGACAGGAAAACTGAGGGAATCCAGATCCTATTGTGAAAATGCCCTGAGAATATATGCAAAACCTGTGCCTGGAACGACTGCAGAAGAGATTGCTTGTGGATTGACAGAAATTTCATCTATTTATGAGTTATTTAATGAACCTGAGGAGGCACTGAAACTCCTACTCAAGGCAATGAAACTTTTGGACGATAAACCAGGTCAGCAAAGTACAATTGCTGGCATTGAAGCACGGATGGGTGTTATGTTTTATATGGTCGGAAGATATGAAGAGGCACACAGCTCCTTTGAAAATGCTGTAGCAAAACTTAGGGCTGGCGGTGAGAGGAAGTCAGCCTTCTTTGGGGTTGTTTTGAATCAGATGGGATTGTCTTCTGTTCAGTTGTTCAAAATAGATGAGGCTGCTGAATTATTTGAAGAAGCAAGACAAATTCTGGAACAGGAGTGCGGTCCTTGTCACCAAGATACCCTTGGTGTCTATAGCAATCTTGCAGCAACTTATGATGCATTGGGAAGGTAATCTCACATTTGAAAGTTATTGTCTTAAGTACTTGGATGAACCTTTCTGATTAATCCACTCATTTATAGAATCTGCATTGCATACAACCATACATACTACTTTTAATTATCCCCTAACTGAATAGCTTTCATTTTGAGAAGCATTATTATAATAATGTTACCTTCTCAAAAAAAAAAGAAAAAAGAAGCATTATTATAATAGCTCTGGTAATGCTTATGGCATTGTGTTTCTTCTGCTGGGATTTGGACTAGAAAATTGAGGCATATCACAACTTCTGTATTTTCAGTTTCTTTCCCTCTTACTTCAAAGATTGGACGTTATTCTTTGGGGTGTCAGCTTTTCATCAGTCAATAGTTTCATGAATGAAGTTTACACCAGACATCTTTTCTGGACGTTCTGTAACTTTTAAAGGTTCATCTGCCTTGCTCTCTTACTGGTCTTCTGAGAAAAATGTTGCCTTTTGACCATTTAAAAAAAATGGAAAATGTTGCCTTCCCAATCGGCGGCCGATATTTAAAATTTAAATCGAATGAACATAGCTACTATACATACCTTGCTATGACTTGCAGTTATTTGAAGAAGCACTACCATTACAAGCATCTTCATTTATATATAACTATTTTGATTGTTATAATTAAAAAATTGTGTTAATTATGCATTTGGGATGTTCATTCCACATGGATCACATGTGTATGTGGTGAACTGGTTGGAGGTTATATCCATTGTTGTGGAGAATTAATATTCCTGTGATCTATTGAACTTGTCTAAAAGGGAAAAATAGAATAAAGAAAGGGGGAAGCCTCATTTTTGAGAGGGTAAGTTGTATTGCTAAGTTGTGTGATCTCAACTAAATATCCATTCAGTTTGTATTTTGAGAGGGTCAATAAACCTTTACCTTAAAAAGATATGCACAGAGAGTTGCTTCAGTGGCATCTACCTTTTTCAACTGCTTTGTGATGTTCAGTTTATTTTTGTCTTATGTAATGCAGAGTTGAAGATGCCATTGAGATTCTGGAGTATGTTCTTAAATTGCGAGAAGAGAAACTTGGAACTGCAAATTCTGATTTCGATGATGAGAAGAAAAGGCTGGCCGAACTGTTGAAAGAAGCAGGCAAATCTCGCAACAAAAAGGCAAAGTCACTGGAGAACCTTATTGATCCCAATGCTAAAACGACAAAGAAGGAAACCTCGAGGAAGTGGTCTGCCTTTGGGTTTAGAAGTTGATTGTAAATTTGGGATGCATTTTATGTAACATAGGAAATCATGTATAGAGCTAATCTAAAATTTGTGTGGCATGTTGTTTGTTGTCCATTGAATTGCCATTGTTGTTCATTTACGTTATTGTTCTATTGGTTATTGGTTTGTGATTTTAAAGATGTTTCGTCCAAGAATGCAGTTGTTCGTCTTCTTCTTCTCTCTCTCTCTCTCTCCCCCTCCCTCCCTCCTACATTCCATGAAAGTCGAATTTATATGCAGCTAGAAAATGAAGCATCCTCCTAATCTGTATGTTTTTATATGGCAACAGTCCTTTTTTTTTTTTTTGGGATATTACTTCTACTCCTATGGTTTTGAATTTTTACGATGGCAAATTCCAGCACGTTTTGCTTTAGGCAAATTTGAGAATTTGATGATTGTCGTGGGGATTTGTATTGTATTGATGTTTTGATTTTCGTTGTTTGTGTCAGTGGGCATGTTGTTGTTTTTAGTTCGAAAATAGGATCTCTTGCCCTCTTACAATTTGAATAGAAGAAATTTTTTTCCAAATCTCTTATGTGATTTTTTCAGATCTCTTATGTGTAAAAAATAAAGATCTCTTATAAAAAGGTTATAAAACTAAATAAAGTTTGTAAAGGATCAAAAAATCAAATTCTCCTCGTAACATTGCAAGGATTTATAGTAATAATAAATGACTTGCAACTCAAATAAATTCTGTTCGGAAGTTTTCTGCAGTTCTATGACACAAGCAGAAACACCAGAACAAGTTGGTATTTTCAGAAGAATAGCAAGTTTGGTTCCTAAAGATCCATTAAAGTAACTCTTCAGTCCTCATGATGAGATGGATTTGTTGACACTTGCTGGCTGTATTCATTTTTTTGTGAGGATTGTCCCTCAAAAGCACTGATCTTTAATTTTTGGCCCTCAAATTGGTGGTCTTTAATTTTTGTCTTCGAAATAGATATCAAGATTCTGTGTTCAAACTCCATAAAATATTAAAAAAAAAAAAAGAGGTTTGGATTCTCAAGCAACAAAACTCCCGCCTCATTTCAATGCAAAACTTTCTTTTACATCAGTTTGCAAAACTCTATTGTCACATGGCAAAACTCTCTTTCCATCTCAAGTAGTTTTTCAGTATAAGGCCTTAAAGTAGATTTTTGGCATGCGACCTAAAATACATTTTGTATATATAATAATTAGAATGTTTTAAAACTCTCATTTTTGTAGAGTTTCAAACTCACTAATCGAAGGTAGCAATAGACGCCTCGAGCGTTTTGCAAGCAAATTTCTTCCTTGCGAATCCAAGCTCTAGATTGCGATTTTTTTTTTTTAATTTTTGATTGAGCAGGAGTTCGAATCCGAAACCAAGAGGTTCTAACGAAGGGAAAAAAATTAAAGACCACCAAAACAAGGGCATTCCTGCGAATTGCCCGGTTGTATTTGAGCTTGTTAATGAGTTTGGTCCAACAGCCCAGGACATAGTACAATAAAGCTCATCAACATTTAATTTAGCCAAAAACTTTTTTATGAACAAAATGCCATTTGCAAGCTGCGATAGGAAGAAATGGACGAATAATCACTTTTGAACCGCTAATCAAACTTTAATCATTTCTTTTGCGCGGATTGTCCCTCTTTTGGGGCGGTAAAATTTTTGCCCCTCAAATTGGTGGTCTTTAATATTTGTCTTTCGTTTAACACCTAGAAGTCCTGAGTTCGAACCCAGGCTAAGTTGATGTCACGCCCCGAATCATGGCCTGGGCGTAACACGGCACTCGGTGCCTTACTACCGTACGTGGACCGAGCGAGCGACATGGCTTGCCGAATCATTTTGAGACATACTTCGGCGGAAATATAACGTGAAGTGCATGATGAGCTTTTATAAAACATAGTAAGTCATAATATTAAACATAAGTACTTGATTAAGTCATGAATGCGGGCAATATCATAAATAGAGCCAAACCCCGCTAACCAACTCGAAGTCTAACATGACACTTGTTTTGTCTATGAAACCTCTATCACGAGAACAAACACGTAACATACTTGCCGGGACAAGCGTTCCCTCAAGATATCTTTAGACGCAAAACTAAATAAAGGAAGACAATGCCTAAACCCCAAATGAGACGGGCTCACCAATAAGTATGTGCGAATCCTAACGAGCAAAGGCGTCGTCACCTCGTAGTACTGCATTGTGAAAACGCAGCCCCGGCAAATAAAGGGGACGTCAACACACACGAATGTCTTTTGGTATGTAAAACAACCGAAAGAAATAACATGGGACATGGATAATAACATAATAGACCGTGAAAACATGATCATGAACATGAGTACATATACATATATAACATGTGTAAAGTATCGTGAGTAGGGAAAGAATATAACCGATAACATGGTCCGGTACTTGCGTCCTACAAATGAACACTCATACCTTGCAGGGGACATGAGATTTAATAATATTATGAAAGGATCGGTCATTATGAGAATTGTCCTAAGCATGGGTGGAGCGATCCTCATCCTACGGTGGCTACGTAGTTTTAGGATGTTAGAGCTTCTCGGTAATTAATGCAACTCCTCAAAAAATATGAACATGTAAAATAAGTGGCACTTGCTTTGCCCATGATTTTCATGAATATAACTGTTTGTACATGGATATCATGAAATAACTTAAACGTGGTTTCATGAAATAACTTGTATTTAGCATTTATGTATCTTGTATCATAGCATGAAAGTAATTATATAATATAGTTGCATGAAAACTTGTAGACATGTAGGATATTCATGAAATAATCATTTTAGCTAAAACATGTATGCAAGAACCCATGAAATACAAGATATGGGTTTTTATGGATTACCATCGATTCTCAATAATCATACGGAGTTATTAAGAACATAATGATAGAATAATAGCAATTCATGCATAATATAATCATGGACATAGGCCTAGGGTTATCATGAGCATGGTATGTAAACCCTAGTTTTAATAGAGAATCATGATTTATGGATTTTGAGGCGCGGGGAAGAACAACGATGTTCCCACACGTAGATAGTAACTCTACATACTCGATAATGCTCCAAACTTGAATCAAAGATTTTAACTTTGAAGTTAAGATTTCCAAAATCTTGAATTCTAACCTCGAGATGGGTTTTCAAGGTTAGGAATGATGATTTCTTGTTTAGATTACAAGGATATATTAAAATTGACTTGGAATGATTAGAGTAGGCTTACCTTGGTGTTCTTGATGATGGGAGAGAATAGAAGGTCGTTCTAGTGGCTTGGGGATGTAAAGAATGAATAAAAGCCTTAAAACGGTTTCTTTATAATTGTATCGGACACATTTTACGCCATATTTTACGTCCCGTAAAAGTTTTACGGACCGTATATCTCACCGTAAATCCGTTCCAGTGATTTGGGCTTTCTGGGCCAATTTTACGGTCTGAATATACGGCCCGTATAATTTTCACGGCTCGTATATTCCACCGTATATCGGCAGAACACTGTTTTAGTAAAATGGGCATAACTTTTTGTACAGATGTCTTTTTGACCTCCATAATATACCGTTGGAAAGGTAATTCAAAGATCTACAACTTTCAAGAAGGAAATTTTCCCAAATTCCTTACATATTTTTTCGTATACTCATTTTAATTGAGACGTGGTGCAAACTCACTTGAAAACACGCTCCATAGGGTAGCTTCCGACTTTCCTTTGCTCAAGGACTCTTCTCATGTCTTGATTGGGTTTCAAACACCACTTTTGTCACGACCCAGCTCCGTGGGCCGCGACTGATGTCCTACTTGGACACCCTAAACAGACGTACATACTAACTCGTCATATTTTTACCTAACTCAAACTTTCATATTAATCATCTCAAAACAAATTAAAAAATATTATCTTGCCGTCGCGCGTACAAAAAAAATCATCATATCATAGTCGTAAGGCGGCGGAATACACACACCGAACAGATATACACACATATACAAAAGTACGGCCATTTGGGCCGCATCCAGACCGATAAATAAGTGAATATACATCGCCGTATACATACACGTATACGGACAAATGGGCCGGTTTTTTCCCTAAAAACCCGGGCCGCCCTAAGAAACGTATTATAAAAAACGAACGCACAAAATGACCCACA
>NC_081350.1:15791190-15800026 GCF_029784015.1 Lycium ferocissimum
TTTATTTCGGGGGTCCAAAAAAAAAGGGAAAATTTTTAAAATTTTCCCGAAATTATTTCTTTTTGCAATATACCTTTATCGTCTCTCGTCATATATTTGATCGCATTCGTTATGTTTCGAGGTAGTGTTTCGATAGATATGTTCGGGTGCCTGCGATCGGGCGCTAGTCACGGGTTGGGTCGTGACACCGCCGATACCATATTTCCTAGCATTTAGTCAACTCCTCGCAACCGATTTCTTATTTAATTTCATCATTTCTATAATCCAGTGACTGGCAAATGCCTAAATTATCAAAATGCATTAGTGGTAAAGATCATATAAACACCTTAAAATTTTAAAATAACAATGGCTACCTAATAACTATTGAGACATTGCAAGGACAAAAAATTTCATCACATTATACACTGAATCAGATTGTACCTGAGTCTGCAGAAGGATTATTGACGCACTAAATCAACACTCAAAAAATTTGACACGAAAAAAAAGAATTTTGTTTTTTAGCAATATCCGAAAGTTAAGCACGTGCTTGTGTATTTGAAGGTGTGTCGATGCCTAATTGTGTAGTGCAAAAAAATGGACGTGGACATGCATCCCCAAATCCATGCTCATCTCGAGGTTCATAAGAACACTTCGCGAGGGAGGAAAAAAGAGATTCAACAAAGGATGCGCTTTCATTCACCCATAAATTAAACATCATACCTATAATTTTATTAAAATACGTGTCAAAGTCATCGACCAACTTACCATACAGAGAGGATGTGATCGTTTACTTAGACAAGCAAAATTAATCTAGCCTTACATTAGCAAAATTGTGATTATTGTTGTAGTTCGAATTCTTTCTCAGTAATCAAGGCAGCTACATTAACACGTGGTAATCGGTGACGTTTTTTTTTTTTTTTTTTTAAACAAAAAAAAAAAAGAAGTATTTGTTCCTAATAGAAAAAAGGGGACGTAGGGCGTTTTGATGCATGAAGTGGAGTTAGTGGGGAATTGTCCACTACTCCATCGTGCAGCACCTAACTTTCCTCGTATGAAAGGAAGAACTGCCTCGTTTTCTTTAGATATCCTTTTTTGTGTATTTTAAGTTTCTTCAAAGTTAAATTCAAATTCAAAAGTATTAACTAAATAACTAATTTTTGTCCTAAACTAACACATGACATTTTCCTACGCTGCCACTTGTCAAAATCCTAAGCCAAACTATCCTCTTTTTAATAATATATAGATGCCTTCTATGATAATTGATCCATAGACTACAAACAAGGCAAGACTGTTTGCATGCGTTTGTTACTAGTTGTAGGTAATTCATAGTTAGTAATTGATAGTTATTCATTAGTAGTCCTTGATCCATTGATTGATAACTTACTCTCTTTATATTTGCTACTTATTTGGTGATAATACTCCGGGGGTGGGGAAATTGGAATTTTGGACCAAGTCGGATGTACGAATTCAACCGCAAAAAACAACTTTTTCCATACTATTTTGGTAATAAATTTCATATAAGGGGTTGAATTATGGATGTTTTAACTTTATTATATGTGAACCTAAGAGATTAAAATCAAACTAACTGAAGTTGGGCAAAATGCATGTGGCAAAGTAGCTCGATTTTTAGTATTTATCTACTTAGGTTTAGTCCGAGGACAATTTAGTAAAACGAAAAAGGGTCAAAATTACCCTCGAACTCTTCGAAAACATATACCCTTCATCTGATTTTGGTACCAAACGAGCCCTTGTTTTCTAACGACACCACAAATGTCAAGAAAGTTGACTGTCAATGGTCCGACCCGTTAAAAACGCCGATACTAAGAAATTCACGCGCTTAAGACTCTCCGTTTTAAATTGATGCTTTCTTCTTCAAATTTGAAACCTAATTTCAAGAAGAAACCTTTTCTTCCCCATTGAATTCAGTTGGAAATCTTGAACAGTGTTGTAGAACGAACAACAACAAGGCAATGGATTGAAAATTTCTGTAATAATTTATACTTCTCAAAATAATAAGAAGCAACATCAAACAATATTATTATAAGTGAGTTTTCAATCTGCAATTTTTAAAGTTGTGATGTAAGATTTTTTCATAGTTTCTATGAATCTGGGTTTAAGAAGGAGTGGATGAAAATTTTGGGGAAGGAGATGGTCCTTATATCATCAACATATCACATGCAGTACATCGGTATTTTTCATCTTTTTTTCTAACTTTTTCAAATTTATTCAAAATGTTGAATTCATTTTTTTAGTTTCTTTATTTAATTCATTTCATCTTTATTTTAACAAAAATATTTCTTTTCTTTTTTAAGTGAAGAAAGATGATATACTGATGATATATTAAATGAAGTGTTCAGCATTGTAAGATCGTTCATGTGAATCTTATAAATGTCCTCATTTTCAAGTTTTAGTCACATTATTACACCTACTTGAAAATTCAGTGGGGAAGAAAACGTTTTTCTGAAATTTGGGTTGTACTCTAGAGAAGAAGCCATCTGATTTAAAGGGGAGGGGGTTTTAGCCACATGGATTGCCTAGGTGGACTGCCATGTCAGTTTTTTTATCCTGCCTAGTCAGCTTTTGTGGCAGTCCATTAAAAGCGAGGGCATTTGTGGTCCCGTTGTTAGACGGCAAGGGCTCGTTTGGTATCAAAATCTAACAGAAGGTATATGTACTCTATTTCGAATAGTTCGAGGGTAATTTTGGCCCTCTTCCGTAGTAAAAATAAAGATAGTTGAGATATTATGTTCTCTTTGACAGCTTATTAGACAGCATGAAGTATTATTTGACGAAATAAACATATAAAAACATTAAAATAATGTAACGAGAAGACATCTTTCACCTAAACAGTTGAGACAATACATTTGTTAAGAATTGCAGATTTGACAAAACTTCTCAAAAAGTACAAAAAAAAGGGAGATCGAAGAAAAGATTCTCACCTCAAAGTCTTATTGAGGACAGTTTTGTATGTTTGTCACGATTAAATTTGAAGAAGTAAAATACAGTAAAGAGAAAGAGCATATTGAATTTACATTTTAGATTTGGTGGAAAACGTCAATAATTATCCCCACTTAATTAAGTCTTCATAGTTGAAATCTCTTTGTGTAAGGTGAAAGAAATAGTTTGCTGCATTTCAGCTGAAGCTAACATATTTGGGAGCTGTGGTATCCACAACATTGAGGCCTTATCTGTACAATTTGTCCCATTTCTTACTTGATCTTCCCATGGTTTATTAATGAGTTCATAATCTGTTCTCTGCAATTTGTGCCACATCCGGCATTTCTACCCCCCCGCCCAAAAAAATATTTACACAATCAAATCATCATATATATATATATAAAAAAGAAAAGCCACACGCCACGCGCCTCTAAAAAAATCAGGAAACTTATTTATCTTTTCTCCTAATTTTTTGGCTTTTCCCTAATTTACACCAAATTAAAAAAACCCAACAGTTGCGCCCTTAAATCTTTTAATGTTCTTAACTGCCGTAGTCTCTCCCTCTTCTTTCGCCCGGCGAATAACCCATCTTCCTTTTCACTCCTTCCTTTCAATTCAATTAACATTTACATAACCCAAACGTCTCCTTTAAAGAAACAACAGTTTTACGTTTTGTAACGCCTTTTGTGATTTATGTACTGTCGTTGTTTTGTTTTTTCCCCTTCTAATTTTGACAAAGTTCTCAATAATATCAATTCCCCATTTTTTCTTGCAGTACTCCAACAGTGCCCATACAATTTGCCATTCACTTCATTCTTCATGGCTTTCAAATGGTAGACCAATTTTTCAAATTACAATTGCTTGTACTCTGTGGTACTTTTGTTGATTAGAGAATAGCAAAATTACTACTCTAACTTTACCATTTGAAGAGATTTTTTTTTTTTTTATCCAAGAATTGCGGGCTTGACTTTTGGTACTTTTTTGAATTTTACAAAGATTGGAGCCAACATTCACATAGATCACAAAGCCATTAAGCAGATTTTACGCTTACAGTTTATAGTTCTTATAGTAAGTATGAAACAACATTTATCATTTTTAGTTTTAGATATATGCAGGTCCTCTTTGCATTACCAATTTGTATATATTAATAATGAGGTAAATAAAAATGATGACAACTTTCATTAGTTTCTGTATACGTCCATATTTTTTAAGAAATTCATATTTTTTTTCCTCTTTGCTATTCCAGAACCAACTTGTAGTATCTGTTACTATTCATATTTTTCATTGTGTTCTTAACATGAAAGATTTTGGTGCTGTTTAGTGAATCAGACTTGAATGCAACTAGGCTTTTGGCAGTTTTCACAATGTCAGGTACAAAGGATAAGGGATAAGCAGTATTCTTGTCCATGGAGGATTAGGGATTCACCCCCAATATACTCCTCGCCGCCAAGGTAAATCTCCTTTTTCTTCTTTTTTGGAAATTTTAGGTATTATTTTATGTTTGGTTGATGTTTCATGTATCTTCACTTATATTTTATATTCTCGATTTCTTGCTTGATTTTAGGTTTATTGTAGAATCAAAATTGTATCGTTTGGTTAATTTGTTGCCCATTTGTGAGATTCAGTTAATCTTAAAAGGAATATACATAAATTACAAACTTACACTTGAAGGATTTTTAGTAACACCGGTTCCATTGGAGTTTTATGAAAATAAGACGCGGGATTGTAGAGACACAAGTTTTAGGCCCTTTCATCCTTCCATTTCTGCTACCAAAGCAAAGAGGAAAAAAATAGAGGGAAAGGAAAAGTTGTGCCGATCTATTGTTGGACATGAAGCAAATGTCAGCCAAGTTTGTTTGTCCATAAATTTCTTTTTGTGTATAGAGGAAAAGTTGTGCCAATTGGTTGCCAGGAGATGAGAACAAACTATCACAATGCTCGCAGAGTAGGGATTGGCCTGATATTGTTATAGTATTCCATGGGTGGCAAGGGTGGCCTTGCAATATGCTGAGAGTTGTTCTCATACCACATACGACCAATAGGATCGATTGCCCAAGCAGGTGCTTTCACTTTCTTGCAATTGTTGAGAGTTTTATTTCTAAATCCTACTTTTGAAGTTTATGGATAACAGATCAAATTAGCAGTTATGAAATCATGTTACAGATTTATTTGGTGAATGGTTTTAGTTTTGAACATCTTTTTTGTCCTAGCATATAGGATATTTTTTTTTTTTTTTTTTTTTTTTTTGTAATTTGTAATATAGATATTAAGACTTTCTTAGTGATATTCCATTGCATTTTTAAGTAATGGCCTCCTTGATTTAGTGCAATCTGTTTACTGAATGTTTATATAGCATATTTTCTTATCCCTGATAATATCAAGAAAAGAACTTACTTTCGAGATATTTGCCGAAGAAAAAAGATAGAAAGACATATACACAATGTTTACTACTACTACCTTTTAAATTCTATTTCTCTCTACATTCAGGTTTTCCATTTTCTTTTGCTTCTTTGATCTACAATGCTTTTGTAAATACCTATCCTTGCTATGAAAGAGCTACAATGAGATGGTAGCAACTGTTGAATCTACTGAATCAGAACACCATTTGTGTTTTTTGAAAAGGTGCTCAATAGAAAGGTTAATTTAAATACATCGCAGAGTTGGAGAATAAAGTTTTAAGGTGTGTTGAAGAAACCAAAACACCTATACAAAGACTGAAAATGTGACCCTTTTGTCCCTTATTTCCTATTAATTTGGGTTATATGAATTACTACTTTCTTTGAGGTTTTTTAATTCATTTGTTGCAATTAATTGTTACTCTAATTTTGCCCTTTTTACACTTTTCTGTTGTATTCGATCAAACAAATGTATTCTTTTTCCCTGGCAGCACACTTCACTAAAGTACTTGTGATAATACTGCTTTACTTGCTCTATTAGTTCTGAAAGAAAATAAACACGATTGGGATAAGGTAGGCTCATTGTTTTTGAAAAGGTGATTTAAATCGTTGTAATGCTTGATGAGATCATTGACTATGTGCAATCCATTCAACACAAGTTAAGGTAAATTAGTTGGGCTTACTTGTTTACAGTTTACAAAAACGGTCGTTGCAACTTAGTTCGAGTTTTCTGGAAAAAGTGGTTCGTTTACATTTCCTTTCTATTTCCTAATTTTGGTAACGTAATAGAAAGTTCCTAAATATTTTCAGAACAAAAAGACAAGTTTATCAGTTCAAATAAAAGTAATCTTTACAAATAACTATGTGCATAATGAAAAAATGGAAGAACATGGTAATTTTCTTTTGTTTAGAGGTTCATATATGTATCTGTTTGGTTTGTCCAAGGATTCTGCATGTTTGTGAATAGGTGTCGTTGTTCTCTTAAAAGATAAACTCTAGCAGTTACTATGCATTGGCAGCTTAGAAGGATCTACAAGCGTCTAGAATTGAATCACTGTTGGCTTTTCCTTTCTTAATTTTATTGACAAACATTAGTGTGTTTTCTAGAGATGGAGGTTCAAGAAATAACGTTGTACCTCCTTTTAGTTTCCATTTAGTGTTTTAAATTATTTTGCTCTATTCATGACTATTCCTGTTGAAATGAACCTATCTTCTCTCAGATACACTGAGTTTATTTCTGTCAGAATCTAAATTTGACTGACATAGCGCGTTCTCTGTGGGTTATGGTAAATTAGTACATCTATGGTAAATGCTCAACATTCCCTAGGTATTTAAGTGTGAAGTGCATTGACGTCCGACAGTGTTATTATCGGTTTATCACTATTTGGGGCTTTGTGTTGTTTAAGGCGACGACATGTTTCCTAAGCTTACATATATAGCGGGAGCAGTTCGTTAAACATTTTTAATTTTGATATGTAATTTCCTCTTGAATCTTGAGAGTTGTAACTTTAAATATTTAATATTTTTTCCGCAGATATTTCTTATGGTGCTTGAATTGCCTGATATGATCTATGAGTCTATTTGATGATCCATTGCAGATTTGTATCGTGGTTGATCATGATATTGACAAATGAAAATATCTTGATCCATTTCTTTGATGCCACATGAGGGTCCATTCACGTCGCAAGGTTGCGCTCTTATATTGTCTAGCAATTTGTTGAGTTTATCGGTGAACTCTGTAAATAAATTATTATGCATGTAAGAAATATATAGCCTCAGAACATCCATTCTTTTACTTTCTAATGCTTATGGCTGGTATGTATAATGTTGCAGTTAATTTGATTCTATTGCACAGGATCTTACCCGCAGATATATCCTTGGGTGGTCAAAAAATTTAGTTGACTATTGTGATCAGCATGTAAACTATACCAATGAGAGAGAGATTATATAGATATGTTTGTGAGACTTGCTCATTCTCTTCCAGAGTATCCAACTCAGGGACAAACCTTAGAATTCATGAAAAAGAGCCTCCAATCTCAATGATAATTTACTTCTAAATTCGAGATTACAAATTGTAAGAAGCAATTAAAATTATGAAGGTTTCAGCTTTGATTTTGTAAGAGCAATATTTTCATTTTTATGCCTTTTCTCATCCTCCTTCAAGGTCACTATGCTGAATTTCTACATATTATGGACTTCAAACTTAAGATATGAGATCTTTGTTTATTTATGTATCAGGACATCTCTTTGTGCCATCTCATAATCATGATTGTGTTAATTTGTCTGCAGTTGATTGATTTGTTTGTAGCTATATCTACTTTGTGATGTGTTTGGGATGATGATTAAAGAAATACTAGGTTTTCTTTTTGATTTTGTTCAATGCTGATTGTATCTTTTTATTTCTCACCTATAGGCATAGTGTTTTTTTTTTTTTTTGGGGGGTATATGAAAAAGAAATTGAAATTGCAAGGAAGTGTTCTCTATGTCCTTGCATGTTATACTTAGTCCTGAATGATGTACGCCTATACTGAATAAGATATCTTTTGCAGCTATGTTTTTACATTTGGTGAAATAACTCCTAGAAGAGATTGCTTATGATAATTGTTACTTATAGTGATGGAAATATTGAAATAGCATCAAGCAAATTTTATTGGGAATATGACATAGAAATTGAAAAAATTATTAATAGTTGTCATTTAAAAATTACAATGTCACACAGCCGCTGGCATCTTTACTAGTTATAGTATAATTATAGGTAAATCTCTGCAATCAATATTAATAATTATCTAGTTAAAATGATAATTAACATGCCATCACAGATTAAATTGTGATATTGTAAAAAATCTTTACACTATTACTACTATGTCAGTAACTTAATATCCAAAATAAAAAATGAATACTTGTTTAAACAACCCAAAAGAGGAAAAAATGTGAAAACGAAAAGGACATGACAAGTAAATAAATAGTCAAATTTAAAATGAAAAGAAAAAATAAGCAGTAGAAACCCATAGATTGAAAAGGAGTGAGAAGAAAAAAGAAAGTACTTACCAGAGAGAAGCCGGAAGTGGAAAGAAGGAAAGATAGAGAGTGTGTTCAATAAAGAGGAAAATGTTTTCCTGAAAAAATATCAAGCTAATTTTGTTAAAAGACCTTAGCCATATTTGTCTAGATTATGGACATACCCCCTGATAATATGTGAACAACCCTTACTTCACTATCACGTCTATTACATTTTGGTGATTCAATCATGTTCTTGTTAAATCTAAGTGCATTGGACATAAATCTTTTATGTTGCGTAAAAAGTATTTTATATTTTCAGGGCTTCTGTAAATTTTTTCTGTTTCCGATGTTACATATGTATAGTTATATCTTTTGGACGTATATAAAAGTAATCTATTAAATTGTCGTCCAATTAGAAAATCAAGACTCATCTCATTGATCTATCTAACTATCATCACATCGAAGATATTAAGAAGCGTATTTTTCTAAATTAATATGAGGTACAATATTTTAGAAATAAAATA
>NC_081350.1:15800126-15817910 GCF_029784015.1 Lycium ferocissimum
GAAGTGAATTTATGAAAGTTGTTGAATGATGGAAAAGAAAGCTATTATTGTTGTATTGTCTTTCGGATTGGTTGTTGATGTTGCTAGGTTGGTTATTGTTGTTGTTGTTTATTGTTTTGGCCGAGTTAAATTCTCGGGGTGGCCTATTTACGGAAATGCGCCCCAAATTTACGTAGAATTAAGGGCAAATTTGGAATTTAATGCCCAAAAAGTCTTTAGCTAATGTTTGGCATTTATGGCTTGTTTGTAGACATTGGGCAGCCCCGAAGCATAGGTTGGATTTATCTTGAGTTTGGATCTTTTATTGGAGAGCGTTTGAGGTATGTAAAGTAACCTTCTTTCCTTGGCATGCCTTAGTTAAAATAGGCTATGATTCAAGCCTCGAGAAAACTCTATTCTCGCAATCCGAGCATGTCTATGATTCGCTTTTATTCCTTGGTATCCTTGTGTTGATATGACAAAACATTGATCCTTATGACCTTGAAATTTATAAGTTGCAAAAGTTACATGAAAGCTGATTTTTTTGAGTTTATTCTTTAACGATTCAAAAACTACGAAACGCCCATAACTTTCTGAAAAGCTCGGATTGCTTTGAAATTTTCGTAAGCTTGTATGATATAGAATGAGTATGTTTTTCATGGGCGAGCGATTCGGGCCTACACGTATGTGGGTCCCGCAATGCCCTTTATGTAATTCGGACAACTTTTGAAAGAAAATGTTGTGATTATTATTCCGATTTCAAATATGAATATTTTATTTATCTTTTGGACTTATGACAATGATTTTATGCATATGATTCCTCACTATCCGTTCGTGCGTTACCGTTATGTCTTTCGCCGGTCCCGGCCGGTGCGTTGTCGTGCACATCATGATATACTCCGGTGTTATCTTGTGTTTATGGTTCATAAACTCCTCGCTCGAGGGCGGGTCCACTATATTTGGTGATATCTTGTGTATGGTGATATGTTGTGTATGATATGTGACGGGGATACGGAGATTTGAAACTTTACGGTGTTATGCTTGTGCTATGGCGCATCGACGGGCGGGCGACCATATTTCTGTGCCCTATGCATGATTTATATTTTGAAGTAACACTTTGATATTTTGGAAATGTATTTACTTTTGCGTACCTCTTATTTCGATTGTGACTCGAGATTTGTATATTACATTTTCTCGCTTTGCATACTCGCACACATTTGTCTTGATCCCCTTTCTTCAGGAAATTTGCGTTTCATGCCGCGGTACGAGTACGCACGATTTGGTGATCCACCATTTGAGACACCCTCTTCTGCTATTTGGAGTGCTCCTCTCGTTCCGTGAGCTTATATTTTTTGGTATATATATATATGTTCGTGCATTTGTATATATTCGTTCGGGGGTACGGCGGGGGCCACGTCCCGTCATACGATTCGTACGTCTGTTTAAGGTACGTGGACATGTTTTGTGGGTTGTGCCTACTTTTGTACGGTTGTGTTTGTATATGTTGTGTTTGGCGATCCCGTTCGCCGCGCGGCGCGTGCGCGTATGTATATATGTTGTGTTGGTGGCCTGTGTGGCCTTGGTGGTATTTTACGTACGCGGTTATTTTGGATAGTCGGTAAAACAAAGGAAAATACTGCCGAAATTTTACGAAAAATTATCTAAATTGAATGACCTTGTAAACTTAATTTACTATCTTTTGGATGCGTTTGATATAACTTGTGATAGCGTTTGATAGGTGTGTTTGGGTGCCCAGGCCGGGCACTAGTCACCGCCTACGGGGTTGGGTCGTGACATAAACGGAAAATGGTATAAATACACCCCTAAAGGAGGGAAGCGAGTGCGAGAGATGCAAGTGTAAGATGGGGACAATTGACACTACAATATATTTGTTATGAATGCTTGGGCTACGAGTAAGAGAAAATGGCGAAGATAAAAATAAAACATACGGACTAGTGAAGCCATGCCAAGGTATTTGCGAGCTAATTTGAAAGCGCACTTCGCATATTCGTGCAAGGATTGCCACATAATGTGTGATCGGAAAGTTAAGAGCAAGATCCGAGCAAAGGGATAATGGGAGAGTTTGAACTAAGGTAAAGAAACGACATGAGATAATGTGTCTAAAATGTTACAAGTTGAGTAAAAGAGATTATAAGACGATTTAAGCAAGAAGATCGAACTAGGCCGTCTTTGGAAAGAGTGAATTTATGTGTCGGATTCTTTCATTTGATAGCAATTGACGACGAGTTGAAGTAGGGGTTAGTGGCTCGAGAGACGGAAATCATATGACGACAATTGCCGTCGACACTTAGAATTCCGGATTGGTGAGTGGGTATGCTCGAAGATGTTACCCATGAAAGATATGTTGGACCTTATCACGTTATTCGCAAGGTAAGAGGAGATGGAAAAGAAAAATGGTTGGTAGAAGAGATCGCGTGCTATAGTAATAAGGGAACCCCCCCCGAGATCTTAAGACCTGTCATGCGACTAGTTGAACATTCGAGGACGAATGTTCTAAAGGGAAGGATGTTATATCCGTATTTTGGTACATTGGGATAATCAGGAGTTAGTCATGATAAGTTAAGGACAAATACGTAATTTCTTCCCATTTTGTTAAAAGTGCATAAGGCATATTCATCTTTTTATTGGTAGGGAATGTTAAGGGTAAATTTGGAATAAGGAAAATTTGGGGTCAAAAGTGAATTATGAAAAGTTAGGCATTTCATGAAAATTAAGGGCTAGAAGTGAAATTTTGGAAACTAATTATTTCATGAAAATGGCCATATGTGGCCATGTGTGTGGTGTGGGCCATGGTACACTTGTGTTAATTATATAAGTGGACATAAGATGACTAATTAAGTCATCTTCATCATTCTTCACCCCTTAGAAGAGTTGAGAACCTTGGAGAAAAAATATGAAGGCCATTCGGCCATGGGAAAAAAATTGGGTCCAAAAATTTGATCATGAAAAATTATTTTCTCCTTGCTTTCCTACCAATTGGAAGGTCCTCTACAACGTGGAGTAATTGTTGGAACAAGAAAATCATTCGTTTATGTCATGTAGGAGGCCTAGCCGTGGGAGAAAATGGATGGAAAAAGGTAAGGTTTAATCCTCTTTTTATATGTTGTGGATGGTGTATGTAGGTTGTAGTATGTGAAAATGGATGAAATTCATGAAATATGGCATGTTGAAGTGTTGGCCGTGTGTATGTGTGATGTTGTGTAGGAGTGGTGAATTAATTGTATTTAGCATGCTTGGGTGTTGTTGTAGTGTGTGGGAATGAATGAAAATTATGGAAATTGTATGTTGATGTTGTGGCCGAAAATGGGCTGATTTGGTGTAAGTATGTTGAACTAATTTTATTTAGTATTTTTGGTTGTTGTTGCATGGATTCTATGATGAAAGTGATGGTTTAATGATTCAAATTGAAGTTGTAATCGTTTGTAGGTTGTTGGAGAAGGTAATGTGATTTTATTATAGTTTCTTGTATTTATGAGATTAATGTTGTTAAAGTATGGATTGTTAGTATGGTTCATGAATTTGGAAGAAAGAAATGTGTTGTTGTTGTTCTTGTTGAATTTGGAAGGTTTCGGGTGGAGTTGTATGTTGAATGGGCTGATTTGGATATCTTATAGATTGTTGGAAGCATTCTTGAATCTTGTTTAAATGGTTTAGATTGGTACTTGAACGTGTGAATATTGATGTTGGTTTGATCGTATGCGGTTGATTTGAATGAATATGAAATATCGTCGAATTATATGGAAGAAGAGTTACTAATGTTAGAATGCGTTTTGAATTCCTTGTTGATGTTGTTGGAATGGTTGTTGGTATTGTTGTTAATGATATTGGCCGAGTTGAATTAGGGGAATCGAGTTTATGGGGAAATCTTTTGCCAAATTTCTCGTAAATAAGTGATGGTTTGGGATTGGATTACTAAGTGCTTATGACTAATGCTTGGTGTCTAATGACGATATTGTAGATTTCGAGAATGTAGCTTAAGTTCGGAATAGCTTAGAAAGCGGACGAGGTAATATGTGAAGCTTATCCTTCTTTCCTTTTGGCATGTATCTAGACGCAAGTAAGTTGTGATATGTTATGCGAGCCTTGGGGGTAATTCTATTCTTAAAATCCGAACATGTTTATGATTCATATTTGCTCTTGAGGTTGGCATCCTTAATGTGGTCAAGCTATGGACCGTATGTCTTTGATACGATTGGATTTGAAATGCTATGTATACGGTTTGTTCCGAAAGGATCTTATGTCTACAAATGTCCGCAACTTTCATAGACAGAACCGGATTGCTTTGATAAGTTCGTAAACGATTCTTATTTGTTTCTTGATATTCGTATTCTTAATGTAGTCGAATTACGGTCCTATTGTCTTTTGTATGACTAAATTTCAAAAGTTGCATAAAAGTTTTGTTTTCAAAAGAGTTTTGTTCCTAAATGATTTGAAACTACGAACGTAGTAACTTTCGAAAAGGGCTCGGATCGCTTTGATATCTTCGCAAATGATTTCATGACGAGTAATGACTTTAATTTTTATAGACGGGCCGGATTGGGTTGACGCTCGTCCGTGGGTCCCGCGACTTTTCTATGTTTGGTTCTAACGACCTATTTTGAAGAATTTAATATGACTATCTTTGAATTCCCCCGAGCATGATTGCTTATTTATCGGTTAGTCCGAAATAAGGATTTTGATGTATGTGATTTTGATACGTGACTATGGTTTCGAGAGTTCGGTTTGATATGTTCCGAGTGACATTCGGCGGAAACTTGATTTGACTATTGTCATGGTTTTGAAATAATAGTTCGACTTATTTTTCTATTGAGTACGTAATGACGACTATGTTCTTGATCTCCGTAAGCTATGGCATATGATTTGGACACGTACCTACAATTTCTAAAGTGTTACTTGATATATTCTCGAGAGATTTTCGGAAGGAACTTGACTTATTTGTTGTTTAGTTTTTAACTGAGATTTCGTTTGATTATTTTGTGGAGTCTGTGATGATGATTTGTGTATATGGTTTCTTGCTACTCTGCTCGTGCGAGCGTTATGATCTCTTTCTTGCGTCCCGAGACGGGGGCATGTATTCGTGCACGATTCTACGGTATGATTCACCGCGCCCCTCGTTAGAGGGCGGGGCATGTTATATGATATGATGATGATATGATGATATGGGGAGGTGGCCGGGATGGCATGATGACTTCATTCACCACCGCGTCCCTCACTAGAGGGCGGGGCACGTTATATGTACATGATATGATGATTTTACTTACCGCGTCCCTCGCTAAGGGCGGGGCACGTTATATGTATATGCGTCGATGGTTTTACTTACGCGTCCCTCGGCTAGAGGGCCGGGGCACGTTATATCTATGCATATGTATGAGATGATTTTCTGACTCTGTTTCCCCGTCCCATGATGAGCTGAACATGAAATTGATACGTATGATTTATGTTTCAAAGGCAAGCGTTATGATTTCTGGTTATTGTATTACTTTTCCGTCCCTCCTCGTTTCGGTACGATTATTTACGATATTCCATGCTTTACATGCTCGGTACATATCCCGTCGACCCCCTTTCTTCGGGGGTGCGTTTCATGCCGCGCGGTACCCGCGATGAAGTAGGTGATGTTAGCGAGAAGATGTTCCGGTGGAGTGGCGAGCTCATTTTCCTCTGAGTGTCTTCTTCGAGTCGAGTGCTTTTGTATGGTCTTTGAAGTTATGGTAGAGACTTTGCAGACAGTGTTGAGTGTATGATATGTTAGTTTTGTAAGCGGCTATGTAAGCCGATGTATCGTTATGCATTGTGTTGCGAACTTCATATGTTGGCGGGTTTCATACGGTACTAGTTTTATTTGATTTGATAAAGATGAAAGGCATGTTTGTCTTCCGAAAAAAAAAAATCCATTATGTGCTTATGTCATGTTTTGCGGGCCCAGTATGATTATGAGTATTACGAAAGTCAGCGGGTTCGCTCGGCCCTAGGTAAGGGCCGGGTGCCCATCACACCCTGTCGGAAATTAGGGTGTGACAAAAATTAACCAGGATAATATTGTAACTGGTGTTAAAGACCCAAAATTAACTGAGTCAGACATGGATTTTCCTATATTTAATGGATCCAAGTCAAAAGATTGATTTTAGTCGGGGATCACCCGCAAGATTACAAATCAGTGAAGAGTTTTATACTCCTAAATGGATATCGTTTAGAAAGTGGTTTTTTGATAATTTCAAACCAAAAGAAACCATAGTCTTTCAAGAAGAATTTTATAAAGATCTTTCCAAAGTAAATAAGATTATATCTTTTGTGCCTTGATTTTTAGCAAAATATTTTCTTTGATTATATTTCTGTTCTTGAAAGAGATTATAAACTACCTAGTGGAGAGATACTTCATAGTGTATTTCCTCCACAACCAGATAAATACAAAACTGCTTTTAATGTTCCAATAGGGCAATTTGAATGGAATGTTATGCCTTTTGGACTGAAGAATGCCCCTTCAAAATTCCAAAAGATAATGAATGATATTTTTATGGCTTATAGCAATTTTATTTATATCGATGATATTTTAGTATTTTCAAATACTATTGAAATGTATTTCAAACATCTTGATATATTCAAGAAAATTATTATTCAAAATGGTTTAGTTATATCTAAGCCAAAAATATCACTTTTTCAAACAAAAGTCAGATTTCTTGGTCATAATATTGAAAAAGAAAAAATTGTTCCTATTAATAGAAGTATCGAATTTTCTTCAAAATTGTCTGATATTATTACTGATAAGACTCAACTCCAAAGATTTCTTGGAAGTTTAAATTATTTTTCGCCATTTTATAAAGATTTGGCAAAAGACACTTCTATTTTATAACAATTTTTTCCAGAATTTTGTATAAAAAATTCTGTTCAAGCAAGGCATATTTTGCGGGGTATAACCCACCTGTTGTCCATTTCATAATCCATGGAATATAGAATTCAATGAAGAAATACATATTAGAAATTTCTTGAGAAAAGTAATATTATTTTCCAAATCTATTATTTTTGGAGAAACATCAACCTATTAGGTATATAAACTTTTGAAGGGTTAAAGTAAAGATTTTATGGTTGGACCATAATGGATCCACCATTGATAAAACCAATTTGGTATGCCTTGTTTATAAACATTGGCACAAATTTTTATAAACCAGTGTTTCCTATTAGGATTCTCATATAAAAGAGCTTTATTAAAGCTATCAACATAATCCAATAATTGAATTTAAGCAGGGACCTTACATTGCAGGTGGATATAATCCTGTCCTTTAATGGACTTATTCCCCATTCATTTGGAGAAAATCCCTTTTTTATGATAATTTTTGAAAAATTATACATCTTTTTGCTATGAGTATATACATATATATATATATATATATATATATATATACATATATATAATATAAGTTATAAGTATATATAGTAATATAGTATACATATAACTTAAACATATATATATTAATATATATATAACTTAAACATATATCTATATATATATATATATATATATATATATATATATATATAAATACTAATATGTCATCTACATATACTAGGACAAATCTTTTATAGTCTCCAAATATGCTATCCACTATGATTGGTATCAGAGCGAGAAGATTTTTGGAACCTTAGACTTATCTAAAATTATATGAGAAGACCTTTTTCCGCTAGAAGAAGAAAGCAAGCACCTGTATCTACTATTAGACAAGAGTTAATGAGACAACACCGTTTTGCTAAACATATAAGTTTTCACCATCGCATGATCTATATTACTAGAAAAAGACTAGAAAACCTTAGAAGCTCAAGAAAAGTTCTTACCGAACACATTAACTATTTAGACATAGCTTATAGAAGAATTAAATCATAATACAACGGTATTAAGTTTTCGAAATAATCTCCTTTGGGAAGTTCATTTTACCAACGTATTTATATTTAGAGCGAAGACTATCTTAGGCAACGGTAGAACAACAAGTAAACTTTATGCCTTTAGGTTAATAGATGCAAGATCATTATTTAAAAGTCAAACAAGAATTAAATAACCTATACCTGAATATATTAAATTAAGTAGTACCAAAGAAAACCAGTTAAGACTACAAGAATTAATAGATATAATATCAGGATTAGAATATAAGTTACTAGGATATATAAAATCTAGAAAGACCTCGAAGAACCACAAGCGATTTAGACCGTATTAATTATATGAGAACACTACCCTTTGTTAGACAAATAGCTATCGATCATTGGTTATTATATAGAGATATAGAGAAAAGACGAGAATATAGACAAGTAGAAAAGGCGTTAGTGCATATTTAGAAATAATAAATTCGAAACATTATCATATATATATATATATATATATACGAATTTATAAACTTAGAAAAAAATTAAGCTATAAATGTAAGTTATAATATATAAGTTATAAGTATATATATATATATATATATATATATATATATATATATATATATATATATAATATAATATATATATAATATATATATATATAACTATATATATATATATTAATATATATATAGTAATATATATATATATATATATATATATATATATATATATATATATATATATATATATATATATAAAAGTTATATAACCTAAGTATATTGATATATATAATAAGTATATTCTTATTATATTTTAGGTATATGTAGTATAATTTAAGGCTTAAGCATATAACTAATATATATATATACACATATATCTTTATTATTGACTTCTTTGTGCTTTGTTAGTCGGTAAATATTTAAACTTTACTTATAAACTTATGTAACATATGTAAATATCTACAATATACTAATAAATACTATAATATATATATACTATACAAAAATAAAAAAAAAGGGGTTTTGTTGTTTAACCGGGCCGAGTTTTGGTTTTGAATTTGAAACCGACCGGAATCGTTCGGGTTCCGATTTTTTTTTAACGGAGCAGGACGGTTCTGAATCGATACCGGTCCGGTTCCGGTTCGAACTGGTTGACGGGCTTAAGTCACACACTAAACACACACATACACTATATTCGGTTTTCACCCAAAAGCTACCGTTTGGACCCGGAGGACCCATGTTTTTGAAGTTCCAATTGTCTTAATAGTTTATACAACGTAACAAACATGCCGATAACACGTGTCTGTAACGCCTTTTCCTCAATATAAAATGCTTCTATTGTATACAAGTGGTTGTTTTCCAAACTTTCGTTACTCTTACATATTAAGCCCTCTTTCTTTAGAACCCTCAAATCTCTCTTTGTATCTCTCTACACATACATATATACAGATATCTCTCTACACATACATATATACAGATAGGATTATTGAAAGATTGATTGAATTGGAGATCTGGTAGAATAGAAAGAATGTCAATTCAGTTCAAATTTAGGAGCTGTTTAAACTTTGATTCTGTTGATGTAGATGGTAGGCCGTCTATATCGTTGTGGGAACTGAGGAAGAAGATCATGCGCCACAAAAAGCTCAGCATTTGTCAGGAATTTGATCTCATTTTCTCAGACGCCCTCTCCGGCAAAGGTTGTTTAATTGTTTTGATTCTATTCCTTCTGTTTTTTGTTTTTGTTTTTGTCGTTGGGCTTCTGTGTAAGTGATTGTGTGGATATATACATTCATGTTTCTGAACTTTATATGAATTCAGAGCTACTTAAATCTATGTATAGGTAGTGTGTATGTATTCATACGTTGTTTGTCAATGTTGAGATGCATTTTTAATGTGTGTGTGTGTGTGTGAGTGAGAGAGGGTGGGGGGGGGGATAGAGAGAGAGGGGGAGGGGGTTTTGGGGAGGGAGATAGAGAGAGAGGTAGAGAGAGAGAGAGGGGGAGGGGGTGGGTGGGTGAGGGGGACGGAGTGCGGGGGGTGAGGGAGGGGGAGGGGGGAGGGGGTGGGTGGATGAGGGGGACGGAGTGAGGGGGTGAGGGAGGACGAGGGAGATAGAGAGAGAGAGGGAGAGAGAGAGATTTTCTAAGTTTCAGGTTCGTTTCTTTTGAGCCGAGGGTCTAACGGAAGCAACCTCTCAACCCGACAAAGTTAGGGGTTAGGTCTGCGTGCATCCTACCCTCCTCAGACCCCACTTGTGGGATTACGCTGGGGTGTTGTTGATCATATATCTCTGCATTCCCATATATGTTGTTTCATGTGTGTTTTTTCTATCTTATAATCCACTAGAATTTACACCAAGTCTGAAGTTTATTTTAATTTCGAGTGAGACAATTCTTGTGGTCTTCATTGCAGAGTATAATGACGACAATGTACAGATTGCGAGTGGGTCAAGTGTAATTGTCAAGAGAGTTCCTGCTGGAACGATGCCTTCAGCTGCTAAGTGAGTTCTTACTACTTGAATATGCAAAATCCTTTTGAGGAATTTTACTAATATATGTCTTATTAGGTATTAGCTCGATGAAATTCTCAAAACGGAAATATAATAGTATGAACCTGAAGCACCATATCAGTATAATCCATTTTTTCTACTTTATGCACGTTTAAGGCCAAAACCTATGCTTTACAAGGGATTTCTATTGAGGTCATCCTGTTTTTGGGTCCACTATGCTGCATAATGTTAGTTTAGCCTCCCTTTACATTGGCTATGCATTAAAATCAGGTATTAGACGAGAAAAATAGGATAATTAAGAAGTTGGTTTATCTTTTGATATCATCACTTTGCTATTATATACTGAAGTCGGCTAGAGGACAACTCTGGGAGAAGAGGGAGATGTCTTCCATTGAATATCATTCATTGGTATATCATGCTAAAATCCAAAACTCTTGAATATTCATGAGAGCCAACTCAATTCGCATGTGCTATTTCTTTTTTTTTTTTTTTTTGAAAAGGTAACGTGTTGTATATATTAAACACAAAACAGTACATGGGTTGTAATGAAACCATATTTACAAGTGAGCAGAAGAGAGTAAAACCAGTCTACAGTTCTAACAGGAACCTAATGAGTCTAGGATAGATATAGTATCCTCTGGGTAGATCTGGTTACACCAAAAAGAAAAAAGCTTAATACAGTTAAGTTTGATCTCCTGCATTGTGTTGCTGCTGTTCTCAAAGCATCTAGAGTTCCTTTCTTTCCAAATTGCCCACCAAATGCAAGCAGGGACCATCTTCCATCTGTTTATGTCATCTGCTCCAGCTCCAGCTGCCTCCCAACTAAAGAGAGCTTCAGTAATCTTTCTAGGCATTGTCCAGGCTATGCCTCTGAGATTAATAAAGATCTTCCATAGCTGATCAGTTATCCTGCAGTGCAAAAATAAGTGACCAACTGTCTCTACTTCTTTTTCACAAAGAAAACATCTTGAGCACATAGTCCAGTTCCTCTTTTTTAAATTTTCATGTGTGAGCACAGCTTCCTTTGCCAGTAACCATGAGAAGCATGCAACCTTGCATGGTATCTTGGTCTTCCCAATATGCTTCCAGGGCCAGTTGGTGACTTGAGGTGTTGGTTGGTTTATCATTTTATAGGCTGCATTAACACTGAATTTTCCACTACTATGTGCCTGCCATCTCAATGTGTCATCCCCGTTTTGAGTTCCTGTGAAGTCATCTAGTTGTTTGTAGAACTCAACCATTCTACTTATCTCCCAATCATTCAGGTCTCTTCTGAGTATCAATTCCCAACCTTGAGATGACCACATTTCAGCTATAGATCTCTGTTGGTGATGAGCTAAAGCATATATGTCAGAGAATAGATCCTTCAAAGCTCCATTCCCCAGCCAATTATCATTCCAGAAGGATGTCCTGTTACCATTTAGCACTCTGATTGAAACTTGACTCTTTAGAGCTGGTCATAGTACCCTTATAGACCTCCAAAGACTAACTCCATAAGTTGAGTTCACTGGTTTAGTCATCTAGTTGTCTTCTACTTCATATTTGGCTTTGATTACCTTGCTCCATAAGCTTTGAGGGTCTTGAGAGTACCTCCATAACCACTTCAACTTGAGGGCTTTGCTGTGATTCTTCAAATTTCTAATTCCCAATCCACCTTGAGCAACCTGAGAATTACCTCTTCCCACTTGACCAAGTGATAGGCTTTTTTTTCTTTTTTACCTTGCCACAGGAAGTTCCTTCTTATGCTGTCCAATCTTTCAATGACCCCCACAGGAATGGGAAAAAGGGACATCATATAGGTCGGTAGAGAGTCTAATACAGAGTTAATCAGAGTGAACCTTCCTCCCATTGACAAATATCGACACTTCCATCTTGAGAGCTTCTTTTCACATTTCTCCAGGACATTGTTCCATATACCAGTAAATTTTGACTTGGCCCCTAGTGGCATGCCAAGATAAGTAGTAGGAAGAGTCCCCACTTCTCCCCCCAAGACAGTGCTAAATCCTCCATGTTTGTTACTTCATTAATTGGGAAGAGATGACTCTTTCTCCAATTAATATGCAGCCCAGAAATGCCTTAAAAAAGGACCAGTATAATTCTCAAAATTCTCAGTTGTTCCACTTCTGCATCACAAAAAATTAAGGTGTCATCAGCATATTGAAGATGCGTAATCTCCTGAATGTTGTGTCCATTCATGGCTACCTCAAAGCCTTTAATCCACCCATTAAGTTTGGCTGTTTTGACCATGTTGTTCAAACCTTCCATGGCTATTATGAAAAGAAAAGGTGAAAAGGGATCACCCTGCCTGAGACGTCTCTGAGCAGAGAAGAATCCTTCTGGAGAACCATTGATGATGACTGAGAATCTGACAGGCGATATGCAAAATTTCATCCATTTAACCCATTGTACTCCAAATCCCATTTGTTGTAACATGCTTAGTAAGAAGTTCCAATTCACATGGTCAAATGCTTTCTCAATATCTAGCTTGCAAAGGATGCCAGGCTTCTTCTGTTTCTGTCTTGAGTCTACTGCTTCATTGGCTATTAGTATGGCATCCATTATTTGCCTTCCTTTTATGAATGCCATTTGTTGAGAATCTACCAATTTTTCCATCACCTTTTTCAGCCTCTCAGTCAAGACTTTTGCAATAATCTTGTAAATGCTGCCTATTAGGCTTATAGGTCTGAAGTCCCTCAGCTCCTTTGCACCATTCTTCTTAGGGATCAAGGCAATGTAGGTTGCATTGAAACTCCTTCAAATAGGCCATGGGAATGGAAGTTGTGAAACACCCCCATGATGTCTTGTTTAAGTACCTCCCAACATTTGATAAAGAATCCCATTGTAAAGCCATCAGGTCCTGGTGCCTTGTCCGTAGCACACATTTTCAAACACCCCAAAACTTCTTGTTCATCGAATCTGCTTTGTAGCGAATTCTTATCTTGCTCAGTTATTGTTGGACAATTCCCAAAAATTGCTTGCAGGTCTCCATTCTTCAGTCTCAGTGTAGAGTGTTTTGTAGAAATCTACTATCTCATTCTTGATTCTCTGTGATTCTGTGATTAATTCTTCCTGGATCATTAAGTGATCAATGTTGTTGCACCTTTTGTGAGCATTGGCAGTCTTATGAAAGAACTTTGTATTCTTGTCTCCTTCTTTGAGCCAGATGGCCCTGGACCTTTGCCTTCAGGCCACTTCTTCATTCTTCAGAAGATCTTCATACTTCAGCAATAGTGATGCCTTCTCCACCATTTCCCCTTCAGTTAGAATTCTTACTTCTAGTACACTGTCCAGTACTGCCAATTGATTAAGCAGGTCTGATTTTTGTACTTTCAGGTTGCCTTGGCTGCTTTTGCTCCACTCTCTTAGTTTACCTTTCAAAGCCTTCAATTTACAAGCTAGAATATAATCAGGTTTCCCTTCGAAGTCAAATGTTGTCCACCAGCTCTTAATTCTATCAACAAAGCCATCAGTATTCAACCACCAATTGTCAAATTTGAATTATGACTTTGGTTGGTCCCAATCTCCACATTGCAGAACAATAGGGACATGATCAGATGTCACTCTCTGAAGGAGAGATTGTTTAATATTGCTAAAACTGTCATCCCACTCTTCAGAGATCAGGATTCTGTCAATCCTTGAAGCACTAGTGTGATTGTCCCCTCTGTACCAAGTATAAGGACCTCCTAGCTGAAGATCAATAAGACTCATATCCTCTATGAAGTCTGAGAATTCCACCATAGCTATGGACCTTCTCCTACAATTTCTTTTCTCTGTCGGGAATCTAACAATATTGAAATCCCCACAAATTGCCCATGGGCCCTCCATCAGACCCCTGACAGCACTTATTTCCCCCCAAACCTTTTCTCTTTCAATGTCACAATTTGGAGCATACACCCCTGTAATATGGCATTCAAAGTTCTGTAACTGGCCTTCAAATCTGCAAGTCAAAAATATATGACCCAATCTGAAGAATCTCCCCTTTCCATAACATGATAGACATCTCTCCGCATGTGTTATTTCTTTCTCCTCCTTTTCTTCTTCTTCTTAATATACCTTTCCTACTTTATCTTGACACATGGCAGTTTGAGGATTCCACTGTGCCCTGTTTATGGAAACATGCTCCTCTATTCATTATGATAAAGTTATTAGTTCTCTCACATGCGAGCTGCCTGTTTTACTGCTTGAACCTCTAGAAATCTCGGCATTTTAAATAGAAAATTTTTCACAAGAATTGAGGTACTTTTGGGGATGGCTTTGAAAGGATTTGGTATAGATTGACTTGCTGAGTTGCATATGCTAAAGTTTTAACAAATTGGAAATGAATGGAACCTTGGCCTGTTTATTGTTTGATGAGTCCCAGCTTTCAGAAGTGTAGTTGAACTTATATGTAGTGGTTACTAGCTTGAAGCTAAGTTGGTGATGCTTTTGAATTTTTCTCCTGATATGCAAATTCTATTTTCAGTCTTATCACATAAATAGGTATAAATCTCAGTGTGCTTTTCCTGTGTTCACCATACTTATCTGGCAAGATTTTTAATTTGTTTTCCTTTTGTATGTTAAGGCTCTTCTTAGGCCGTCTTCATCCAAAAAAAAAAAGGCTCTTCTTAGGCCTTACTCACTGAATAGGTTCTGTCTTGTGTGGAATGTTTTTGGTGTCGGTCATGATTCTTGTGCTTCCCAGAACAGTTTATTTGTCTAGATACTGAGGTGTTTTATTTATGATATGTCATTTAAGTTTGTTGCTGCTTTCTGAAGTTTCTCTTATATAATTTGACATGGTAACAGGCCACCAATTGGTACCATGAAGGATTTAGGGCTGAAAGATGCTGATCCTGTTAATCATGTGGTAAGTGTGGTTACGAATTTTACTTGCCGTACCCATGCTATCTATAACCGTTTTCCTTGTAGATAGTCACTTGGAGACCCAAAAATTCTTTATGCATGTTTTGGCTTATGTCTTGCATATATTACAGGTTGGGCAAGCCAATGTGTTTGATGACTTTGGGAATGACATTTGTCCAGTGGCTGAGGGAACATTTCTTGGCAGTGATATAGGATATGGTAATAAGAACTGCCGGGACTTTGAAAAAGAGAACCTCTCTGGTCCAAGGTATATTATAGATGAGCGAACATTGCAAAAGTATTGCATTCCCTGCCTTCTATTTTTGTCATTCATTTAGCCCATAAGCACGGCTGATGTTTGTTGTCTTATGGATGAAGGGTGGTAAGGTCCAATTTTCCAGCTGTTCCCGGTAGTGGTTTGCATGTAGAACTGCAATGCCCTCTCTGCAATAATTTCTTGAAGGATGCTGTGCTGATACCTTGCTGCCAGCACAGTTTTTGTGAGAAATGTGAGTAGTATCGTCCTTTCATCTGTGTCTGCTTCATTATGCATTTGTTTCTTTTGAAATTTGAGCATCATGTGTATTACCTTCACTCGTTGCATTTGTATCTATTACTTACAGAATCTTTTTTGAGCATCTTGTGTTCTTGGATAATATTGATTTGAGCATTGAGAATATAATTCTGCTTTTTCTGGGTGAATGTATCTGTAGGCATTCGGCTAGCTCTTCTTGAAAAGGCAATGTGCCCAAAATGCCTTTCTATTAGATGTAGAGTGGAAGATCTGCTACCGAATTTATCTCTCAGGCAAGCAATTGAGCATTTTCTTGAATCCCAGATGGTTGTCGCCGAGTCAGAAAATGCTTTACGCAGATATGCTCCAGGTGAAAATCATTGCTATGTGAGAATTGTGAATCTTGAATAGAGACTGTTAGTGAATGAGGCGTGACTGACCTGTATGTCAATGCAGATGGTGAATCTGGAATTCATGTGAGGGATGTTTGTTGTGCTGTAACTGTTGTACAACGGGAACCGGAGATGCCTCAGTCACCCTCAGCTACTGGAGAAGGATCCAATCAAGTTATGGCAGAATCTTTAAATGACTCACTTATTAGGAAAAAAGCGTTGGCAAGGACAATGCAACAAATGGATGGAGGAAGAGGTCGATATGCTAATCATTGGAATTTGCCAAGTGTAACTGATGATCCAGAAGATTGTCAGGGTGAAAGCAAGCCTATTAATTGCCTTTATTCCCTTGTTCAGGATGAAGGTATTAGCTCATAACTGACCAGCTTTCTTAGCTATTTCTTCTGCATATGTCATCGGTGGAAAGTACTGGCATGTATAATGCTTTATCTATTGGCTGAACCTCATTATGTTCCTCCTGAATACATGTGGACATCGATGGAATCATCATGTCGGTAGAATTCCTCTATGAGGGAAATGACTGATGAGATGTATTCATCAATCTTTTTCTTCCTTTTTCTGAAAGAGTAAGTCAGAGTTGAGCTCTTAATGGAGTTACAAAACCTTGGCCCCTAACATACAGTTCAATCAATGCGCTGACTTGTAGATTCGTGAAACATTAAGAACGAGGTAGAAGTTAAAAATCAGTAGATGAATGAAGCCAAATCTTATATTTATGATTCATTTGCCCATTTTATCCTCCAGTTTGAGGTGAAGAGGCAGCTGAAATGTTTATATGGATTTGTCTTTATGGTGAAGATCTCAATATCCAGTATTTGCAAGTGCCGCCAATTTCCCATCTCCCTATTAAAGGAAAACCAAAGTAAATTTTGGTTTGTAATCATTACTTAATATTATTTGATTTTTCTTTTGCAATCAGTATCTTGCATAGATTTGATTTAAAATTTGAGTGAACCATTATCTATGCTTTTATCTGGTTATTTTAGTAACTTTTTGCCATGTTCTAGAGCATTGGATGTTTTAGGTTTTCGTCCTTACCTACTATGTTGTGCAAAAAAATGTAAAAAGGAACTAAATACTGTTCAAAGTGATAACTCTGGTCTAAAACAAGCTGTATCAATACATGCGGTAATGAGATTTGTATTACTTCTTACAGTCCTCTAATTTGCTTTGTCTACTGGCTTATTGTTTGCTTATATTGTGGTTTTGATGTAGTTATTCACTGACTATTTGATTGCAGCTGATTCTTCCATCAAGAAGAATAAGGACCACTTCTGTGACACAAGAAGTAGGATTTTAGTGCTTTCACTATCTTTACTTGTTGCACTGGCATTATGAATTTATTTCTGGAACTTTTTCGATCTACTTACTGCTTTTTGCTCATTAATAACAAATCTTTTGTTACTGATTGAGGACATGTCTTAATGCAGGTGGGGACATGAATTTTGTGCCTGCTGGCAGAGTTAAAAAGGTACAACTTTTGTCAGCACACTTAGTACTGTTTTATGGTGTTTTCAAGTGGAATTGTTTGTTATGACAAAGCTTGATTTTCTGTATCTTATCTTGGGTTCTTGTTTCCCTTTTTCTTCTTTAATTTTAAGACGAAATTGACCTATATACTATCAACCATGTTTTGTGTGTGTATTTGTTTTCTGG
>NC_081350.1:15818010-15824121 GCF_029784015.1 Lycium ferocissimum
ATGTTATTCTCATAAATATAGAAATTACATTAAATGCACATAATCCTCCAAATCAGCCCGCAACATTTACAATATCAATCTTGAGTCATTAAACTCTTGTCGTCAACATAGAATTCATAACGACAACAATCAAAATACTAAATAGAATTGATCCATTCTTGTCACACAACATGACCCATATTCGGCCAACACTACACATATACATATTGGTGATTCTCATCCATTTCAACACACTACAACAATTAAACATGCTACATAGGATTTAACTCATCAGTTCAACACAACATACATATCTACACGGCTACAAGCCATGCACGGCTCAACTCCAACATGCCATATTTCATGAATTTCATCCATTTCCTTCTACTACAACATACACACATCATTCATAACACATAAAAACAAGATTAAATCTTACCTTTCCTCTCAACTTCCAACTTGGCTAGGGTTAGCAACGGATGAAAACGAGCGGTTTGTTGACCCAAACAACACTCCCACGTTAATGAGGACCCTTCAATTAGCAGGTTTGTTAGGAAGAAATAATTTTGTGATGGCTAAATCTTGGTCTTGAATTTCAAGGGTTTGGCCGAATGGTTGGTGTTGTTCTTTCTCCAAGTTCTTGATTTTTTCTAAGTGTGGAAATGAGAAAGATGACTTATTAGTCATCTTTTATGCTCTTAGGTGAATCATACAAGTGTCCATGGCCCACACATGGGTTGGACCAATTAAATTTGGCCACAAAATGTGTGGGACCATTTCCAAAGCCACACGGCCAAAGGGCCAAAAATTCATGATTTGCCAACTTTTCACTAATTCACTTTTAGTCCCAAATTTTCCTAAATGTTCCATGCCAACAAATTCATGAACAACTTAGGTCTTAAAACAAAATCGAAGGTCACAAGTCTCGACTTCGTATCCCGAAATGGTTTTGTCCCTAACTTGTCATAGTTAATCCGGATTGTCCCAATGTACAAAATACGGGATATAACATGTATAGTCCTAACGCCTTTTTTTTTTGAAAGAATTTAACATGATTACCGTTTTAACTCTCGAGCATCGACTACTTGCTTATCCATTGAGTCTGTAATGATGATTTATGTGCATATGGTTTCTCACTACTCTGCTCGTGCTGTACCCTCAATATGTCCTTCACCGAGTCCCGGCCGGACACGTATTCGTGCACGACTCCCCTACATTGTTCACCGAGTCCCTTGTAGGGCCGGGTACGTATATATATGATGATGTGATGATGGCGCGCCACGGTGATGGGCCGAGTATGGTATACATGATGGAGACAGGGATCTCCTTTACCGAGTCCCTCGTCAGAGGGCCGGACACGCTTATTCACCGAGTCCCTCACTAGAGGGGCGGGTACGGTGTATATATATATATATATATATATATATATATATATATATATATATATATATATATATATATATGATGGCATGATGATATGATGACATGATGATATGATGATATGATGACATGATGATATGATGATTTTATTTACCGCGTCCCTCACTAGAGGGCCGGGGCACGTTATATATACATGATATGATGATTTTTATCTACCGAGTCCCTCACTAGAGGGCGGGACACGTTATGTATATGCATATGTACTACATGATATTGACATGCATGATTTATGTTTCGCAGGGCAAGCCTTATGATTCTCTATATTCCTTATTTCAAGTATGACCCGTTTACCGTATTTCATGCTTTACATACTGAGATATTTCGTCCCGACCCCTTTCTTCGGGATGCGTTTCATGCCACGCAGTGTATACAGATGAGTAGAAGATGTTCCCGGATTGGCGAGCTCCATTTCCTTCTCGGAGTGCCGCCGAGTCGAGTATCTATGTTATGGTATCTTGTTCATGTTAGAGACTTTGCGCAGTCATGTATATAATATGTCAATTTTGCAAGCGGCTCTGTAGGCCGATGTATCATTATGCATTATATTACAGATTTCATATGTTCACAGATTTTCCTCGATTTGAGAAAGACGAAAAGCATGTTTTTGAAAAGCTTTCATTGTGCACTCATTTCATGGTTTAAGGGCCCAGTATGATTATGAGTAACACGAGAGTCAGCGGGTTCGTTCGGCCCTAAGTAAGGGTCGGGTGCCCATCATGCCCTATCGAAAATTGGGGTGTGACATGGGTTTAATCTTTACTTTATTATCTGAGCTCTAACGGTGTCACCACCCAACCCGCCATGACCGGCACCCACGCTAACTCCTAATGGGCGAACCAATACGCCTAACCATCTACTCATTCAAGACTATTTTTATTTATCCAATTCATAACAAAATAAACGCAAGATTAATCAAAAGTAGTCATGACATAAAATAATAATGTAAATGCGGAAGTCCTAACTATTACAATCCCAAAATCCAAAAGTCACTGTACAAGGACTCTAATCCAAAACATGTCTAAGGAATTCATACTGCCTAAAACAAATAAACATCAATGTCTGGAATGGAAATAAACATTAGATAAGGAAGATCTTAGGGCGGCCTGGCATGGATAGAAGCTCACCCTCAATCTGTCAACAAATGACCTCAACGCTAAATGTAAGTTCGGGTAGCAGACTCTGGATCACAATCTGCACTCAAAAGAATGCAGAAGTAGTATCAAGATAAAACATTACGTACCGTAGATATATCATAGGCCGACTAAGATTAGTATCATGCATGAATCATAAGATCAATAAAATAGACAGACTAGTCAACAAAGACAAAATCAGATAGCCAACACCAAGACAATAAGTGATATAAACAAATCAAGTCAACGGAAGCAAACAATGAAATAAACCTCCTAACAACAGTCTCACTTACTCAGTGACTGATCACTCATGTACATACATGCTAATTGGTGTCGTTGCTCAATAGCCATGACCTGCAGGGGACCCATGGTGTCCATGTACGACTCATTCCGGAACGAACCTCAGACCACGAACTCACAACTAGGCCCCGAGCTCATAACTATATACATATATTTATTGCCATAACACGTCAATGATCGGTTATCAAGTAGTGTCTCAATTTCATCAAGAAGATCATATTAACTTCTCACCACAATTGTCATCAAGATATAGATCACAATACATCGAATTATGGCATGAAGACCACATTATCACCCAGTCAATAACATATAGGAATTCCAACCACACATTAGGCTCGAAGACTAGATATGCATTCTCCTATCAATCTCATAATGCATACAATTAACAAATCAATGTCTAACTCAAGTAGACCATAACCTACCTCAACTGCAGTGCTGGAATAATGCAAATTACTCCGCTATAGCCTTTCCCTTCTGCAATGCCTCGGAATGCTCAAAGTCTAGCAATTAAGATGCTAAATAAGTCACAATCACTCTATTCAACGATATCAATTCAATGAACACCCTTCCACCTTACCCATTTCTAATGGGTGAATAATTACTAGGCTTAGATCATCCTAACATTAGCCTTAGTAAGCAATAACTTTTCCATGTTACATCAACACACAACCTAGCCCAACACCTGAAGCATCGCAATAAATAACATAGCCCTCTGCTCCCTCTGGAAGTGTTAGGACTGGGCCTGAAGTCAATCTATCTTTCAACTCTTGAAAGTTGCGTTCGCACGCGTCCGTCCACTGAAATTTAGCTGATTTCTGAGTCAGCTTCATCAGTGGTGCTGAAATGGAATAAAATCTTTCTACAAATCTTCTATAGTAACCGGCCAGCCCCAGGAAACTACGGACCTCTGTAGGTGTTGTAGGCCTCAGCCAATTCTTCACAGCTTCAATCTTTTGGGTATCTACTCGAATACCATCAGCTGAAATAATATGCCCCAGAAAAGTGACAGAATTCAGCCAAAACTCGCATTTTGAAAACTTGGCATATAGTTTTCGAGCCCAAAGAATTCCAAGAACAGTACGTAGATGATCTACATGCTCTGCCTCCGTTCGAGAATATACCAAAATATCGTCGATGAACACAATCACGAATAAATCCAGGAAAGGCCTGAATACATTATTCATCAAATTCATGAATACTGCTGGGGCTTTAGTTAATCCAAACGACATCACTCAAAACTCATAGTGGCCATATCTAGTTCTGAAGGCTGTCTTTGGGATGTCATCTTCTTTAACCCTCACTTGATGGTATCCCAATCTTAGATCTATTTTTGAGAACCATTTAGCACCCTGCAACTGATCGAACAAATTATCGATCCTTGGAAGTGGATATTTATTCTTTATCGTCACCTTGTTCAATTGCCTGTAATCAATACAAATCCACAAGAAACCATTTTTTTTTTCAAGCAAATCTTTCAGTTGCGCCTTTAACTCCTTTAATTCGGCAAGGGCCATTCGATAGGGAGGAATAGATATGGGCTTA
This sequence comes from Lycium ferocissimum, assembly GCF_029784015.1. Taxonomy (NCBI): domain Eukaryota; kingdom Viridiplantae; phylum Streptophyta; class Magnoliopsida; order Solanales; family Solanaceae; genus Lycium; species Lycium ferocissimum. The sequence goes on from NC_081350.1 coordinate 15,822,402, forward strand.
GTATCCGGTAACACATTAATGGTAAACTCAATCTCCCGTTCTGGAGGAAGACCTGGAAGCTCATCCGGAAACACATCCGAAAACTCATTCACCACTGGGACAGATTGAAGAGTTGGTGGTTTTGCTTTTATGTCTTGAACCCAGACTAAATGATAAATACAACCCCTAGAAATCATCTTCCTTGCTTTGAGGTAAGAAATAAACCTACCTCTCGGAGACGCTGTGTTACCTTTTCATTCTAAAACTGGTTCTCCCGGAAACTGAAATCGGACCACCTTTGTTCTACAATCCACATTAGCGTAACAGGAGGCCAGCTAATCCATACCTATGATAACATTAAAATCTAACATTTTCAACTCATGTAAATTAGCCATAGTGTGGCGGTTACAGACTACAACCACACAATGCCTATATACCCGACTAGCTACCACTGGTTCCTCTACAAGTGTGGACACCTCAAAAGGTTTGATTGGCTCAGGGTTCACCCTTATACGATTGGCAATATAAGGAGTAATATATGATAAAGTAAAACCCAAATCAATCAATACATACACATCATGAGATGATACTGACAATATACCTGTGACAACGTCGGGGGAGGACTCAAGATCCTGTCATCCTGCTAGTGCGTAGATGCGATTCTGAGGACCACTTAAACTAGATGCTCCTCCCCTACCTCTACCGCGACCTGCTGGTGCCTGCGAACCTTTCCCTACAGGGCGCACGGACGATAAAGAACCTGCCACTGATCCTGTGGGCTGGGTCCTACCTCTGTCGGCCACCGATGGACAATCACGCATCATGTGCCCTGGCTGACCACAGGTATAACAAACATTTGAACCCAGGCGACACTGTCCTGAGTGTAGCTTACCACACTGAGGACACCGTGGTATAGGTGGTCTCCTCTGACTGAGATCGCCTCTATGCTGGGAACTCAAAACCCTGGAGCTCTGCCCCAGTCCAAAATAAATAGGGCAATCAAATCTTTTCCCCGCGAATCGCGGAGGTCCACTAGCCGCTGATTGTCCTGTATAACTGGAATACTACTGTCTTTGACTCCCTCTGAACTCGCTAGCGGCTGCGGAAGATCTGACCTTCTTACTGTACCTCCTATCAGGATCACGCTCGCCCCTTTGCGGCTGCTGATGTTCCTCCAAATTATGAGTATGGGCCTGAATACGAGCAATATCTATCCCATCCTAGAGTGAGGCTGTCAAGCACTCCTTAATCAAATGTGGCCCCAAACCACTCATGAATGGTGTACACGGTCCCCTATATCAGCTACCATGGCTGGAGCATACCTAGCCAAGGAATTAAAGCGAAGACTGTACTCTCGGGCACTCATATTCCCCTGTCGGAGATTCAAGAACTTGTTGGCTCGGGCCCGTCAAACCTTCGGTGGTAAATAATGTCCAAGGAAGGCATCCACGAACTCTTGCCATACTGGGGGAGGTGCATTTGTCCCTCGCAAAGACATCCAAGTGTTGTACCAGTGGACGGCCACATCTCACAATCTATAAGAAGCCAATTCCACCGACTCAGTATCAGAAGCATATATTATTCGTAACGTCCTCAGCATCTCATCTATAAAGCCTTGCGGATCTTCATCCGGCTTTGACTCGTGAAATTCTGGAGGATTCAGACTAATAAAATCGCGGGCTCTTGCACTAATCACTCTATCACCCTGGCTTGCACCCTGCAGCTGAGCCTAAGTGGAAAC
>NC_081350.1:15824221-15842217 GCF_029784015.1 Lycium ferocissimum
GAACACCGATTACATTATGGAGTAATCGAATCATCATATCTCGCCTTGAAGGGACGAATATTTTAAGGCTAGTGTACATAAAAAGAAGCACTAATAGAGCCATACTTATGATCTTTGACTTCGTGGGCATCGTATTTCACTTTAGGATTCTACAGACTCATCTCGTCGTCCTCAATTGTCATACTAGCGTCTCACTTTCTTCCTTTACCTTATACATATATAGCTCCTTAGGGTCATAGACTCATCATCACCATTATCGTGCTCATAATATATATCTTATCTTTATCCCATATGGCTATTCATAAACATAGACTCCTAGTTCTTCGGTATTTAGGAAATTCCTAGAGAAGGAGGGAAAATCATGTCTTGAAGGGAAAGAAACTAACATCATAAGATGGGTCTATCGACAAAGAATAATAGCGATGCGTCGTATGAAGGTTATTAACTTGTAGAAATCTTGTATCATAAGTTTTTAGGATCTCTAGACTCAGCTCATCATCATATTCATAACATGCTTCTTACTTCATATCATGCGAGCTCTTTATAACGCAACTCATCATTTCCGATACATACATATATGTAGAGAAGTTGTAGAGAGATAGGAGGATTCATACCATAGATTCATCCTTAGAAAGAAAGGTTGAGCCTTACATACCTTTGTCGTTTAACTACTCGATTGCTTGCTCGTCCTCTTTAATGCACTCGTTAATACCTTGATGGGATTCGTATCAACATTAGTTAGACAATCATGAGAGCGTACTTACTAAAGATATAGAGAATTGGGCAACATTTCCTTTGTTTATACTACTTTCCGCCATATTTAATATCAACTCTCAACATTCATAACAACGATCACAATATCATAAACAGTAAGCATCATCCATTCGCATTATCCACATTTAGAAATTTCACTCCAAATCCTTCATATTCATGACCAAAGTTCACTATCACGTTCTTTCACATACAATACTTATTCCATATTCTAAATGTCATTTATAACGTATTCATAATCTCGGCATATCAATATTCCCAACTCAAACCAAACTTCTATTCATCAACAACACTATTGCCACATTTATGACCCATTTCATATATTTTTGTACCACTCAAGTGTCTCAACTTTACAATACTTCTAACATCATGAAAATACCATAAAACATACCTTATATGATGGAAGAACAATCCTTGGATGATGATACACCCTTTTCACCAAAAACCCTATTTCACCCTTTCTTTGAATTTCTTGGTTTAGATGACTTTAGGCGAGGTTTCATACACTTGATTCTTGTTGGTTTGATGAATTTGATCACAATTGTTTCTTGAATTCGTGTGGTTGAAGTGTATGGAAGGTTCTAGAGCCTTTGAGAGAGATGGAGAGGTGTATGGAATGAAATAAATGAAGTGGGAATACATTTTTAAACTTGGAACATTTCAGCCCGTCGGGAGTTCCACGGACTGTTCCACGGTCCGTGGAACATGATGCTGTTCGTGGAACTGGTCGTAGTTCACGACCAGCCAGCCACCTCCTCTGCTGGCAGTTCCACAGACCATTCCACGACCCGTACAAGGTTTCACGGTCCGTGGAAGTGGCCGTGAAACTCACCTTTCTCTAAAATTGTTCCCGTCGTCTTGTTTGATCTCCAATCCTTATGGAACCTTCTTAACACTTGTTTATCACTTCATTAACAATCTAAGGGGCATTATAACTCTTCCCCAACACATCATTAAGTCATCATCAACTTGTTACTTGTAAATCCTTTCCGATACTTATCGCATACATTGCCTTCTTGGCCACTTTCTCGTCTAATTGGGATGCCTTTAAAATCTTACTTAAGGTCAACAAAAGTCATTACTCACTTATCAAAACATCATATACTTCATGCTCCTCATTAGCCTACTCACTGTGCATCAACGGGGAATTTTTCGAGGTGTAACAACATGGCCACATACTATAACACACAATACCATGGCCTTACACGACCAATCATGATTACTCAAAAGAAATAATACCTGGGAGTGATGGCGTCTCAAACTGAACCTCCTGTATTGCTGGGAACAAATGCGGGTACTCAGTCTTCATTGCCTCTTCCGCTTCCCAAGTCACAATATTCTTATTCCTCCACAAGACTTTAGCGGAGGCTATATCCTTGGTCCGCAATCGATGGGCCTGTCTGTCCAATATAGCTAGTGGAACTTCTTCGTATGATAACTGCTCGGTCACTTGAATGTCGTTCACAGGTATTACTCTCGAATGATCTCCGATACACTTACAAAGCATAGATACATGGAATACCGGATGTACCGACTCTAACTCAGAAGGCAATCCTAGCTCATATACAACCGTGCGCACTGTACGAATGATCTTATATGGCCCGACCTATCGGGGGCTCAACTTACCCTTCTTACTAAACCTCATCACTCCCTTCATAGGCGAAACTTTCAGGAATACCCAGTTGCCCATCTTGAACTCTAACTTACATCATCGATTATCCGCATAGAATTTCTATCGGCTCTAAGCTGTTAGCAACCTCTCTCTAATCACTTTCACCTTATCAACTGCTTGTTGAATTAAGACTGGGCCTAGTAACTGATTCTCCCTGACATTGAACCACCCTATGGGCGATCTGCATCTCCACCTATATAAGGCCTCATAAGGAGCCATCTGAATACTGGAATGGTAACTGTTGTTATATGAAAACTCGATAAGAGGCAAGTAATCATCCCAACTGCCTTGAAAGTCAAGTACACAAGCTCTAAGCATATCCTCAAGGGTCTGTATAGTACGCTCCACCTGTCTATCTGTCTGGGGGTGAAACGCCGTACTAAGACTCACCTGAGTCCCCAATCCCTGCTGAAAAGACTTCCAGAATTTAGCGGTGAACTGTGCTCCCCTATCTGAAATAATGGCTGAAGGAACACCATGAAGTCGTACAATCTCCTTCAGGTAAAGCTTTGCATAATCCTCGGCTGCATAAGTAGTTCTGACAGGCAGAAAGTGAGCTGACTTTGTAAGCCTATCAACTATGACCCATATCGAATCATACTTCCGCTGAGTGCGGGGAAACCCTGTAATGAAGTCCATATTAATTACCTCCCACTTCCATGTTGGAATCTCCATAGACCTCCAGGCTTCTGGTGCTCTATTTTGACCTGCTGACAATTTAAACACCGAGCGACAAATTCTCGCTATATCTCTCTTCATACCATCCTACCAATAAACTTCCTTGAAATCATGGTACATCTTCGTTGAGCCTGGATGAATAGAGTAGCAGGAGTAATGTGCCTCTCCCATGACCTGCTGACGGAGCCCTGCAACATTAGGGACACATAATCTACATCGATACCTGAGTACTCCATCACGGGTGATCACAAAGGGTGTCTTTTCTTTCTGAGGGGCTGTATCTCGGTAATGAACTAGAACAGGATCCTCATACTGGCACTCTTTTATCTCTACTATCAAGGATGATATCGCTGTGTCTTGAACAGTAACTTCTGCATCACCTGAATCCATTAATCGAACTCCGAGGCTAGCCAATCGATGAACCTCACGGACCATTTCTCTTTTCTCTGGCGACACGTGCGACAAGCTACCCATAGCTTTGCGACTGAGGGCATCGGCTACTATATTAGCCTTCCCGGGATGGTACAGAATATCCACATCATAGTCTTTTAACCTCTCTAACCATCGCCTCTGACGCAAGTTCAAGTCCTTCTGCTTAAAGATGTACTGGAGACTCTTATGATCAGTATAGATATCAACATGGACACCGTATAAGTAGTGCCTCCATATCTTCAAGGCATGAATCACTGCCGCTAACTTGAGATCATGGGTTGGATAATTCTTCTCGTGCTTCTTCAATTGTCTAGAAGCATAAGAGACAAGCTTATCGTGCTGCATCAACACACAGCCCAATCCCACACTTGAAGCATCACAATATACCACATAGCCATCTGCTCCTTCTGGAATAGTCAAAACTGGTGCTAAAGTTAACTTATCCTTTAACGTCTGAAAATTCTGCTCACAAGCATCTGTCCATTGGAACTTAGCGAATTTCTGAGTTAATTTGGTCAATGGGGCTGAAAGAGAGGAAAATCCATCTACAAACCTTCTATAATAACCTGCCAAGCCCAAGAAACTACGTATCTCCGTTGGTGCCGTGGGCCTTGGCCAATTCTTAACAGCCTCAATCTTCTGAGCATCCACTCTAATGCCTTCCTCTGAAATAATGTGACCCAGAAAAGCCACAGAGTTCAACCAGAACTCATATTTCGAAAATGTGGCATACCACTTTTTACCTCGAAGAACTCCAAGCACTATCCGTAGATGTTCTGCATGATCGGCCTCTGATGGCGAATAAACCAGAATATCATCTATGAACACAATCACAAACAAGTCTAGAAAGGGCCTGAATACACGATTCATCAAATCTATGAATACTGCTGGGGCATTAGTTAGCCCGAAAGACATAACACGAAACTCATAGTGGCCATATCTAGTCCGGAATGCCGTCTTCGGAATGTCCTCTTCCTTGACCCTGACCTGGTGATATCCTGATCTCAAGTCTATCTTCGAGAAATATTTAGCGCCTTGCAACTGATCGAATAAATCATCGATCCTCGGGAGCGGTACTTATTCTCTACAGTCACTCTATTCAATTGCCTATAATCAATACACATTCGCAAAGAACCATCCTTCTTTCTCACAAATAACACCAGCGCTCCCCACGGTGATGTACCAGGCCTGATAAAGCCCTTCGCAAGCAAATCTTTCAACTGCTTCTTCAATTCTTTCAACTCTGCGGGTGCCATCCTGTAAGGAGGGATAGATATTGGCTGAGTGCCTGTCAATAGGTCAATAGAAAAATCAATCTCCCTTTCTGAGAGAATGCCTCGAAGCTCATCTGGAAATACTTCTGGGAACTCATTAACCACAGGAACAGACTGAAGAGTGGGCGACTCTGCTTGCACATCTTGAACTCAAACAAGGTGAAAAATATACCCTTTTCTGATCATCTTCTCTACCTTAAGGTAGGAAATAAACCTACCTCTAGGCGAAACAGCATTGCCCTTCCATTCTAGGACTGGCTCGCCTGGGAATTGGAATCGAACCATCTTTGCTCTACAATCAACATTAGCATAACAAGAAGCTAACCAATCCATGCCCATAATAACATCAAAATTAATCATATCTAACTCAATTAGATCTGCTACGGTATGGCGGTCACAAACTATAATAACACAGTCTCGGTATACTCGCCTAGCTATAACTGGATCGCCAACTGGCGTAGACACATCAAAAGGTCTAATCAACTTGGGCTCTACCCCAAACTTTCCGGCAACAAAGGGCGTAACATATGATAAAGTGGAACCTGGATCAATCAGTGCATAAACATTATGTGAGGAAACTGATAATATACCTGTAATAACATCAGGAGACGTCTCACGGTCTTGTCTACCAGCCAATGCATACACGCGGTGCTGAGGACCGCTCGAGTTGGATGCTCCACCCCTCCCCTGCCTCGCCCTGCTGGCGTCTGAAAAACTTGCCCTGAAGGGTGCATTGCAGAAGATGAGCTAGCCACAGACCCTATAGGCTGAACCATACCTGAACCAACCCCCATCGGGCACTCCCTTATCCTGTGGCCTGGTTGTCCACAAGCATAGAAAACATCTGAACCCAGCCAATACTGACCTGCGTGTAACTTGCCACACTGGGTGCATCTTGGCAAAGGGAGCCTCATCTGACCAGACTCTGGTCGGTACTGAGAGCCTGACGCTCTAGAACTCTGGCTCGCTCCGAAATAAGAAGACCGGTCAAACCTCGGACATGGGAACCTCAGAGGTGCACTTCCTGCCGGCTGATAAGAATACCTGGGATGCTGCTGTCTCTGTCCTCCCCTGAACTCACTAACCATATCAAAAGATCTAGCCCTCTTACCACGGCTCCGGTCACGCTCGCGCTCTATTCGCCGCTGGCATTTACGATCCTCCAAATTCTGTGCATACGCCTGTATACGGGAGATATTCATGCTTGGCTATAATGCAACAGTCGTGCACTCATCTATCAGGTGTGGCCCTAGATCGGCCACAAAGCGATGAACTCTATCCTCCATCTCAGCCACCATGGCTGGGGCATATCTAGCTAGGGAATCGAAATGTACATAATACTCTTGCATATTCATACTGCCCTGCTCAATACGTAGGAACCTATCTGCTTGGGCCCTTCAGACCTCTGGAGGTAAATAATGGCAAAGAAAAGCATCTGAGAACTCTCGCCACACTGCTGGAGGGGCATTTTCTCCCCTAGATAACTCCCATGCCTGATAACACTGTATCGAAATATCCCGGAGTCTATATGAAGCCAACTCCACCGACTCAACCTCATCCGCGTGCATAACCCTCAAAGTCCTCTGCATACTATCAATAAAATCCTGGGGGTCCATATTTTGCTTTACCACAGAAAACTCAGGAGGAACTAACCCAGGGAAGGTCTTAACCCTCGAACTACTGGCCCTGTCTGCTGGGTCAACACCAACTCCCTGCCGCTGTGCCTGGGCAGCTACTAATCTGGTCAACAACTGTAGGACATCTCGTACATCCTGGGCCTCTGCATCCGGCTGAGGAACTGGGGTTGGTGCTAGAGGCGGGGTATGCGATGTCTCAGACGGTCCCTCACTCTGAATCTCATCCTGGGCCTCCGTGGCCTGTCGAGTATGACTAGTGGCCTCACCAGCTGCTCTCTTGCCCTTCTACACGGCTGTAGCTTTCTTGCAGGGTATCGCTAAAATCAAAACAATTCATCAGAAGCGAACGCTTACATAGGGCTCTATCGCACAATCTAAAAGAGAAAGAATGACATCACCCTAAATGTTCTATAGCCTCCCATTTATAAGTGTGGTGCATAACACGCCCATAAACAAGACTCTACTAGATACAGTCTGTAGACAACCCTAGTACGAACTGCTCTCATACCACTTTTGTCACGACCCAAACCGATGAGCCGTGACGGGAGTCTGACCTCTAGTGACCAAACACCCCTAAACACTTGTCTGAAACATACTGAACATCAAAAGCCTATAAATGGCATAAACTAATCTCATAAGAAGGAAACATCAGAACTCTGTACAATCAACATACACATACACAACATGCGGAAGAACAGTGCAAGCCAGCTAAGCTGCTACATAAACTGTACACAAAAGAATAGAAGCCGACAAGGCTGCATCATCTCGCTTACTCGCTTGTTGGATCATATCATAGGATCATGCCAAAAGAAGAAAGGAATGACCTTAACATAGTATTTCCAATCGCCCAACCTCTACCTCTTGAACTTGTAAATCTGGAATTAAGATAACATAGGGCTTAATTAGGCTATTTACTTCGCTTACTAACCATCCTCAAATACGTATGAAGCTTAACGAACTATAGACCGTAATTTCTTTTGTAAGCTTACAACTCTCCAACTTCTCATTCGATCCCACATAAATTACAATACTCACATCGACAATGACAACACACACACACACACACATATATATATATATATATATATATATATATATATATATATATATATATATATATCAAAACATACGTAAACCCGCTTCCAATCATCTCTTTAAATATCCCTATATCACTACATTGCCCTTCATCAACTTAACACTTCCACAATTACCTCCTCTTCACTTAACATCACTAAAACTCTTGATAACCAACTTAAATATAAGGTTAGAAATCATTTACATACGTTGAGGGGTCAAGAATCCCAAGAATCACTTCAACTTCAACTCCCTAAACTTTACAACCTTGAAGAAACCCTAGAAGTAACCTTCTTCTTCACCACCTTGGGTTTACGGGGTCCGAATCTTGTCAAATCTTTACTAATATGATGAAAAATATTGAGAGAGAATATATTAGGGTTTTCTGATTTGGAGAGAAGGAAAAATATGAAATAGGGTCATGGACCACCTATTTATACTTGGAAGCCAAAAAGGCTACAGCATTAGGTTCGACGAGTGGGTCGACGGTGCGTCGACTTGCCCTGTAGAACTACGCCTGCAGATGCAAGGCTGCGGGGTCCTGTCGACGCCGTACGTCGACGATGACTGGTGTTCTGTAAATTTTTTGATTCAGTTCAGATCACGTCGATTCGATTCGTTCAACTTCTAACCCTATAAATTGCAAGAAATATCTACTAGCACCCTCGTAAACGGGGTAAGGCACTTTCTACTTCCAAACTCGAGCTCGGGTCTCTATTCTAAGGGCATACCCGACTAGAAAACCATAGGTTCTACTACTATGAACACGAGGGGTGTAACAAAGGGGGGTGTTCGTGAGTAATGAAAAAGAATTTAGGGTTAGCCGTCTTTTATTTTAACTCATAAAATTTTTTCCGAACCGGGTTGACCTGTGCGTTGCCTATGCGATGCACACCCAACGCATGAAAACCAACTCTCTAAGCTCTATATTTAGCCGAATTTTGACTCTGAATACGACTCATGCGCTAGTTATGCGTCGCATGCCCAGCGCATGAAAACTACCTCTCTGAACTTTTTACTTAGCCAAATTTTTGGCTCTGAGTACCTGTCGTGCGTTGCTTATGCGACGCAGAAGTAAAGCACACCACAAACCTTGACCTTGATTTTTTCTTATATTTTGCACTTGTTTTGCATTCCCACTCCTTCATTAGCTTTGCAACATGAATAACAGTGACACATATACTGCAAGTTGGGTTGCCTCCCAACTAGCGCCTTAGTTAAGGTCGTGGCATGACACTTTTTTTAAATGAATACATTGCAAACTCGGGTTGCCTCACGAGAAGCGTTTGATTTATGTCATGACACGACGCAGGTCCTTCTCTAATCATCATCGAAGACCACTTGCTCCTTCTCCTTGTCAAATTTGCCGCCCTAATATCGCTTGAGATACTGCCCATTAACCAAGAACTTGCGCACCCCATCCATAATTTGTATTTTGACAACACCATGGCGCATGATTCTAGCCACCAGAGAAGGTCCCGACCATCGGGACTTCAGCATGCCAGGAAATAATCGCGACCTAGAGTTGAACAACAGTACCTGCTACCCTGGCGAGAATTCACGATATTGAATATGCTTATCATGCCATCTCTTCGTCTTCTGCTTATACAGATCTGCATTCTCATACGCCCCCAATCTAAATTCATCAAGCTCGTACAACTGCAACAACCGTTTTTCGCCTGCCAAGCTCATATCAAGATTGAGATTTTTGATTGCCCAATAAGCTCTATGCTAAAATTCAATCGGCAGATGATACGTCTTCCCGTAACCTGTAGAGAGAAGTCCCTCTCATGACCCAACCCCGTAGGCCGTGACTAGTGCCCGAGCTGGACACTCGTACACACCTGTTACTATAGTCGATCCACAACTAGCATACTAAGAACTCATACATAAACGAAGGCAAAGCTATCATAACATGCGGTATTCCAAAACATATATATATATATATACGCAAGCCGATAAGGCTGCCGCGGCGGATGGGACCGCCCCAAAGTATAAATCGTATGAACGCAACTGAGCAGTAACTATTCACAACCCACACATGTGTCTACAGACCTCTAAGAGTAACAACAGAATCATATGACGGGACAGGGCCCCGTCGTACCCCTGAATAAACATATACATATACAACAAAGGAGTCTGTACCACAATATAGGCTCCGGCACAAGGAGCACTCCAAGACAAACGGAACGGATGTCCTAAACCGGCGGGCCACCGAAACGATCGTCCGTACCGCGGCATGAAACGCAGCCCCCGAAGAAAGGGGGTCAGTACGGAATATGTACTGAGCATGTAAAGCATGGAATACGGTAAACAGGATCATACTGAAATAAGGAGCATAGAAAATCATAAGACTTGCCTCTGAAACATAAATCATGCGTATCAATATCATATCCGGCTCATTATGGGACTGAGTGACTTAAGCAAATACTCATCATGTACATATGCATATATAATGTGTCCCGGCCCTCTAGTGAGGGACTCGGTCAGTATAATCATCATGTCATATACATATAACATGCCCCTGCCCTCTAGTGAGGGACGCGGTAAGTAAAATCATCATATCATATACATATAACGTGCCCCGGCCCTCTAGTGAGGGACGCGTGAATGAAGTCATCATATGCCATCCGGCCGCCTCCCCATATCATCATATCATCATATCATATAACGTGCCCCGGCCCCTACAGTGAGGGACGCGGTGAATATTATCATATACATATAACATGCCCCGCCCTCGGGGTGAGGGACGCGGTGAATAATGCAGTGGAGTCGTGCACGAATACATGCCCTGGCCCGGGACGCAGTGAAGAAGTAATAACAGCTCGCACGAGCAGAGTAGTGAGAAACCATATGCACATAAAACATTTTCAAAGACTCAATAGGATAATCAAAACGAATCATCGTTTCAAAACCAAAACAATAGTCAAATCAAATTTCCTCCGAATGTCACTTGGGAACATATCCAATAGAACTTTAGAAACCATAGACACGTATCAAAACCATATGCATATAAATCATCAGTCCAGACTCGACAGATAAATAAGTAATCAACACTCGGGGGTCAAGACGATAGTCATGCAAGTTCTTTTCAAAAAGTCGTTAGAACTATACAAAGGAAAGTCTCGGGGACCACGGATATGCATCAAACCAATCCGGGACCGCCCATGAAAGTTCGAGTCATTATTCGTTATAGAATCTTCTACGAACGTTTCGAAGCGATCCGGTTCCGTCTATGAAAGTTACGGTCATTCGTAGTTACAGAATCCTTTAAGAATAAAATTCTTTATGCAACATTTATTGTCCAATCATACAAAGGACATAAGGACCATAATTCTACTACATTAAAAATGCCAACATTAAGAGGTGAATAAGAATCGTAGACATGCTCGGATCGTAAGAATAAAATTACCCCGAGGCTCGTATCATAGCCTACTTACAACTAAGACATGCCAAAAGAAGGAAAGGTTAGGCTTTACATACCTCGTCCGCTTCCCTAGCTAATCCAAACCTAAGTCTCGGGCTTCCCAAGATCTACAACAACATCATTGATACCAAACATTAGCCATAGGCACTTAGGAGTTCAATTCCAAGCTATCACTTTTTCTACATAAATGGGGCAAAGATTTCCCCATAAATTCAACAACCCGAGAATTCAACTCGGCCAAATCATCAACAACAATATCAACAACCATATTAACAACATCAATAATCAATTCAAAACGCATTCTAATGTTAGTAACTCTTTTCTACATACTTCGACAACATTTCATTTACATTCAATTCAACTACATACATTCAAGCCAACATCAATGCTCACATATTCAAGTACTAATCCGAGATCATTCAAACAAGATTCAAGAACATTTCAACAATCCGCACATTATTTCAAACAACCAATCCAATACTCCATTCCACCCGAAACCAACCCAAACCCGAGAACAACAACAACAACACATTCTCTTCCTTCCAAATTCATAAACTATACTAACAATCTACATGTTACAATATCATTCATGTAAATGCAAGAAACTATATTACCAATACACTAACTTCTACATTAGCTCATCTACGGTTTCACTCCAACTTGTACCATCCAATACCTTCATTTTCATCACATAATCCATAACAACAACAACCAAAATACCAAGTAAAATTTTTTCATCTTACCCTACCAAAACAGCCCCTATACGGCTACACATCAACATACATAGATTTCATGATTTTCATCCATTTTTGCACACTTCAACATGTACAAATCATTCATAACATATGAAAGAGAAGATTGAACCTTACCTTTTCCACTTAGTTCTTCAACTTGGCTAGAGTTTGTGGTTGCAAAAATGAATGGTTTACTTGCTCCAATAACCACTCCACGTTATAGAGGACCTTCCAATTGGTAGAAAAGCTAGAAGAAGATATTTTTTGGTCAAGTTTTCCAAGGTTCTTGCTCGGTTAACTATGGCCGAATGGCCCCTTCTTTATTTTCTCCAAGTTTCTATAAACTTCTAAGGGTGAAGATGATGAAGATGATTAATTTGTCATCTAATATACACATATATTAAGCATCCTTGTGGCCCATGGCCCACACCCATATGCACGGCCACTTGGCCCCTTTTGTTTCATGAATTATCAACTTTCTAAAATTAACTTTTAGCCCCAAATTTTCCTTAATATTCCATGCCAACAAAATCATAAGCAACTTATGTCTTAAAATAAAATCGTGGTTAAAAGTCTCTACTTCGTATCCCGGAATAGTTTTGTCCTTAACTTATCATGGTTAGCTCTGATTGTCCCAATAAATACGGGATATAACATCCTTCCCCCCTTTAGAACATTCGTCTTCGAATGTTCAACTAGTTTCATAAAGTCTTATAAGGATCTCGGGAGGGGGGGGGGGGTTCCTTTATTACTATAACATGCAGTCTCATCTACTAATCATATTTCTCCTTCTTGTCGAATCTCATCGCACCTTTCATGGGTGATATCTTCAAGCATACCCACTTGCCAATCTGGAATTCTAAGTGTCGACGCCGATTGTTGTCATATGATTTCTGTCGTCCCCTGCTTTATCTATCATCAGCTGGTATAATTCTGAAATAATTTAACGTATAAATTCACCCTCTTTTAGTAACCAGCTAGCTCCGACCATCTTGTTTAAATCATCTTATAATCTCCCTTTACTCAACTTGTAACATTCTAGGCACATTGCCTCGTGTCATTTCTTTATCTTTAATTCAACCTCTTCTATTGTCCCTTTGCTCAGGTCTTGCTCTCAACTTTCTGGTCACACATTATGTTGCGATCTTGGCAAGAATATGCGAAGGTGCTCAAATTAGCCCAAGAAAATACCTTAGCGTGGCTTCACTAATCCTTACATTTTACTTTGTCTTGGCCTCTCTTATCTTACAATCGGTATCGGAATAAATCTTTAGTTCAACCATAGCCATGTCCTGTTTGTCCTCAGTACTAATTCTATCTCGGTAGTTTAGCTTAAACCATCTTTACATCTTTCCTTAATGCACCCAGAATATTATCATCGTATTGTTACTACTGAATCCAAACTTTTCTCATTAAGTATTCGCTTGGTCTTATCCCTAGCATATAAATGTTCATAGGTAATATGACTACTCTTGTACGACTTGTATAACGTATATTCCATCGTAGTTACGGTCTTTCCTTCTCCTGGTTCACTCTGCTCCACATTTTCCTTCCGTCCTAACATTCGCTTGTAGCCTATTCTGTCATACTTTTTCCCTTCCTTTATTCACTCCTTTAAGCCTCTACTTTCCAATGTCATATCATTCAAGATCTCTACAATTAATTCTCAGCACTATCTCAATTACCACCCTAGCTACTACCCCCTTTTTGCTGGCTTTTGGATCTTACTAACTTGTCTCGGCCTGGAATCTTACCTGTAGCCCGAGCATCCGTCTCAAATATATGGTAGTGTTGACTGTCCCATCTTACACTTTCATCTCTCGCACCCGCTTCCCCCCTTTAAGGGGTGTACTCATACTGTTACCCAATTATACTTTGCCCTATGTCCGCATTCCAATCTCAATTAGGCGGCACTTCCTTTCTTTTCCAAATATCATTGTGTTAGTACTTCCCAAGCTTAACCTGTAGTGAAAACAGCATCAGCTTGCCTTGTGACATTTGTGCCATTTATTTTTCTTTTCACTTAAACTTCGTTACCCTATCCGATTAATGCCTTCCATATACCGCCACGTTGTCGTTTCGAATACACACATCCGCTGATATAGCCACGTACGGGATATCATGTGCATATCTATATAGACATAATTACTACTATCCTGCTTATAAAATATTTCCAAATACTATTCAAACTCACCCTGATTCTAAAGCTGTAATGCACCTTCTTTCTCTCCGCCGATCTAGTCCGCCTCGGCCTACACGACCTCTTAAGGTTTCCACCCACTCTGTACATTCTAATTTTCCTTAGACTACTCTAACTTTCCGTTTGGCTCTCCTGTGTCTGACTTTATAGGATTTTCAGTACACTTCCCAAGGGGTCACCCATCCTAAAATTTCTCTCACTCCAGCACGCTTAACCTCGGAACTCCGATAAAATACGATGCGGTAATGCTGATACAATCACGTCCACCTCACCGCATGACCTTCATTACATAATCTGGAGTAAATTGAGGTCTTAACAGATTTCGAACGCTCTCATAACGCATCTCTCTCCGAATTAGAAAGGGTCTCGTACTCTTCTGACCCCGCAGTCACTATTCTAGCCCTTTTTCGACCCTCAGTATTCACTTTTCACCTAAGGGCACGACTACTTCCGGTCTTAGACTTCCAGGTTCCCAATGGCGACGGACACACCTTGATCGCCGTTACTTATAAATACTTGGTCATCAACCTTCGGATTTCTACTTGCCGCTATTAAGTAACACTTATACAGCAAATACACATACATAAAAATATTTCAATAAGAACTCATATACCTGTAACCACATCCGACGCGCTCCCGCTCCTCGTCTCACTCGCCAAAACATATATGCATTTGCGGACCGCGGAGATGAGTGCTCCGCCACGACCTCTATCGCTACTCGCTCGGTGTCGGCACATACCTCCGCCCCTAAGGGCGCATGGCGTAAGAGAAAAAAAATGAACCAGCAACTGACCCGCAGAGGCCGAGCCACACCACCTCGGGACCACCCCCTCGTATGGACACCTCTCATAACATGGCCTCGCGCCGCAAAGAAACAAGCACCCGTAGCGCGACGACATTCCCCGCACGGTGCCTACCGCACCGAGGCACCGAGGCATGTATGGCCTCGTCTCGGCTCAAACCTCTCGCTCAATTGCGAACTCCGAAGCCCCGGGAGCTCGACCGCCTCCCGAATACCCCGTGCCGTCAAATCTCCTACCAACAACCGGGAGAGGGTGCACTCCGTGCCGGGCCGAGAAGAATACCCGCGTGTCGTCGAGGCCGCCCGCCTCGAAACTCTCCCCGAACAACCGGCCGATCTAGCCCTTTGGCCGGCCCTCGTCATGATCTCTCGTTTCGGCCGACGCCCTCCCGTGTCGATCTTCTCCATCCCCCGGGCATACGCTCGCACTCGTGCAATATCCATACCGGGCCGGGAAGCTATCACCACAGAACACTATCCACCGATAACGATCCAACCCCATCACATATCGGTGCATCCTATCGGTCGTATCGCCTACAATAACTGGGTGCATATCCGGCCAATGAATCAAACTCGAGGCTATAATCTCGAACACCCTCGCCATTCGCCTCGTACGCAAGAATCTATCAACTTTGGCCCGCCGCATCTCTGGAGGCAGAAAGTGGCCAAGAAAGGCCTCCGTAAACTCGTCCACACCGCCGGAGGAGCATCCTCGCCCCCGGACATCTCCCCGGTGACTCATACCACCACCACCCGCCTACATCTCGCAATCGATATGAAGCGCTCGATAGACCAATCTTACGCTCTAATCATCCCTCGGTGCGTGCCGCATCCGTCGAATAAACTCCCGGGGATCCTCCCAAGCCAATTCGACCTCCGGAGGATTACAAGTCAAGAAATCACGGCCCTCAAACCATCACGCTTGTCCGCATAATCACCTCCCACGCGCGCTCGCGAACTCGCCTCCGCCACTAGTCCGGGCCAAGAATCGGACCGCATCTCTCATAGCCCTATCCTCCGCTCCGGGCCGAGGAGCCGGGAGGCTCCGGCACGGAACCCCGGGAGCCGGCGCGGAGCCGCCTCCGGTCCTACTCGCCGCCGCCCTATGCTCCTCGATGGCGACGCGCAGAAGCAGCTCGCTAACAGGCACAACTCAAGTGCCCGGGCAAGGGCCCTAGTAACTCTCCGGGCCTGGCTAGTCTCTCCAGCTGCTATCGACTTGCCCTTCTGGGCAGCTGTCGCTTTCCTGAGAGGCATCGCTGAAAACATAACAAGTCGTTAGGGAGGAGTCATCCTGATAAGACAACTCTATCGCACGATCTAGGATCCGAAGGAAAGATAACATCCTAAATGTCCCGTAGCTTCCTGTTTATAGATGTGGTGTACAACACACCGATAAACAAGACTCTACTAGACACGGTCTGTAGACACTCCGAGGACGAACCGCTCTGATACCATTTCTGTCACGACCCAACCCCGTAGGCCGTGACTAGTGCCCGAGCTGGACACTAGTACACACTTGTTACTATAGTCGATCCACAACTAGCATACTAAGAACTCATACATAAACGAAGGCAAAGCTATCATAACATGCGGTATTCCAAAACATATATACATACGCAAACCGATAAGGCTGCCACGGCGGATGGGACCACCCCAAAGTATAAATCGTACGAACGCAACTGAGCAGTAACTATTCACAACCCACACATGTGTCTACTGTTATATCCCGCACTTTTGTACTTCGGGACATTCCGGACTAGTCGCGGTTAAGTGACGTAAGAGGATTCCGGATAGCGGGCAAAGATTTAACCACAATTTATTTCAAAAGCACGAATTGTTATGATTTCATTACATGAGATATTATGGAGTTTGGGATTAACATTAGATTATGGAAAGTTCGGACAACTTATGAAAAATTTGGGGTCAAAAATTAGTTTTAAAAAGTTGGCATTTCATGACAAAAAATTGCCATGCGTGGCCGCCACCTGCGGTGTGGGCCATGGCCACATGGATGTTTATTATGTGTGTATATTATGATGATAGGAGACATATTTTTCATCTTCCAAACAAGAAACTTCAAGAAATCTTCGAGAAAGAAAAGAGAGAAGAGCTATACCGCCCACTTCCCCTAGCCGAGCCAACCAAGGAAAAAAATTGAAGAAAAATATTTGCTTCAAGCCTTTCAACTCCTTAGAAGATGCTTAACAACATGGAGGGGTTGTTGGAGTAGTAGGAACAAGGATTAGTTCAAAAGCAAGCTCTAGCCAACTTGAAGAATCAATCGTAAAGAGGTATGGTTTAATCTTATTTTTCATATGTTATAGATGATTTGTATGTGTTGTGGAGCATGGAAATGAATGTAAATCATGGAAATATGGAAGTTGAAGTTGTGGCCGTGTGGGTATGTTTCCGTCGTGTGTATGTGTGGTGTTGTGTAAGGGTGGTGAGTTAATGAATTTAACATGTTTGTGTGTAGTTGTAATGTCAGAAAATGAATAAAATTCATGAGATTGTGTATGTTGGTGTTTGGCGGTGACTAGGGTCATTTTGGTATGCTAGAAATGAGCTAATGTTATCTAGTAATTTGGTTGTCGTTGTTATGGATTTTTATGGTGTAAAATGAAGTTTAATGATCAAGTTGAAGATTGAAACCGTGGGCCGATTCGAGGCTTTCACGATCTAATGTAGTTTCTTGAATTTGTGAAAATAATGTTGTTAAAGTGTGAATTAGTGGTGTAGTTATGAATTTAGAGAAAGAGGGAATGTGTTCATGTTGTGTGGTCGGGTTGGAGAAGTTTCGGATAGAATGATGCTTTTGTTGGATAGTTTGAATTATTGTGTAAGTTGCTTAGTATTATTGAATGTGGTTTGGAATGGTTTTGAATGTATGAACTTGAATATTGAATGTTAGCACGTTGTCGAAATATGCGGAAGGAATTATTAGCGATATAATGCGTTTGAATTGATTGTTGATGTTATTAAAATGGTTGTTGGTATTGTTGTTGAGAAGAATTAGCTAGGAGTTGAATTCACGGGGTTGTTGCATTTCTGAGTGCGTCTTGATTTCGGTAGAATTGAGAAATAGTTTGGAGTTGAATTTCCTAAATATTTATGGCTAATGGTTGATGTTCATTGACGTTGTGTAGACTTTGGAGAGCCGAGCTTTCGAGTTGGGATTAGCTTAAGGAGCGGCCAAGGTATGTAAGGCCCTTCCTTCCGTTCTTTGGCATGTATCTTAGACGTAAGGAGAATATCTACGAACCTCTAGAACTCCACTCTTAAGATCCCAGCT
>NC_081350.1:15842317-15850392 GCF_029784015.1 Lycium ferocissimum
CCCAATAGGTGTCTTATATACTGTGCGATAGGCCCACGACACGTCATCCAACTTCATTGCCCAATCCTTCCTTTGTTCGTTCACAGTTTTCTCTAGAATTTTCTTCACTTCTCTATTAGATACCTCTACTTGCCTGCACGCTTGTGGATGATAAGCTGTAGACACTTTGTGCTTCACCCCATATTTAGCCAAGAGGTTCTTCAACAGATTATTGCAGAAGTGAGCTCCCCTATCACTGTTCATCGCCTCGAGAATATGTTCTTTCGCACAACACTTACCACCACCTTTGAACCATTGGTTGGAAGAGGGATTGCCTCTGCCCATTTCATCACATAATCAATAGCAAGCTGAATGTACTTATTCTTAATGGGTGGTAGGAAGGGTCCCATAAAGTCAATGCCCCAGACATCAAATATTTCTACCTCCAGTATATTGGTTAATGGCATCTCATGCCTTTTAAATATCGTTCGTTGACATCTGTCATAACTTCTAGCAAATGCGTGGGCATCTTTAAATAAAGTAGGCCAATAAAAACCTGATTGTAGCACCTCTACTGCAGTACGATCACCTTGAAATTGTCCTCTATATGGGGAAGAATGGCAGCTCTCCAACACTTGACTAATGTTAGTCTGAGGAATGCATCTCCTCACTAACTGATCGCCACCCTTGCTTGAACAAACACGGCTTATCCTATATGTAGAACCTTGAATTATGATACAATTTCTTTCTCTGCTGTGAAGTAGTCTCCGGTGGGTGCACCCCACTTACGATCAAGCTCATAATATCAGCGTACCATGATACTTCTGCAGCAGGAATAGCAAAAAGCTGCTCGTCAGGGAGCGACTCGTGGATTTGAACATCCTCTACAAAATGGTCATCGTTGTCCAATCTTAATAGGTGGTCTACAACTTGGTTCTCAGATCCCTTCTATCTTTATTCTCTATATCAAACTCTTGCAATAGGAGAATCCACCAAATAAGCCTGGGTTTCGCGTCCTTCTTGTTGAACCGACAACGGATGGCCACGTGGTCTGTATATACAATAACATGAGTCCCAATAAGATATGAATGAAACTTATCAAACGCATAAAACACAGCCAGCAGCTCCTTCTATAAATTCGAATGTAATTCATCTGCGCAGTATCTAGCATTTTGCTAGTATCACAGATGAAGTGGAAAATCTTCTCTGTTCTCTATCCCAACACAGTACCCACAGCATTGTCGCTCGCATCGCACATCAATTCGAATGGCAATTTCTAATCAGGTGCTATTATTATTGGTGCAGTCACCAATTTCTTCTTCCTTCGAAGGCCTTTACACAAGCATCATCAAACAGGAACTTTACCTCCTTTTCGTGTAACCTACATATCAGATTAGAGATCTTTGAGAAGTCCTTTATGAAGCATCTATAAAAGCCTACATGCCCGAGGATACTACGCACACCCTTGATTGATATAGGGGATGGTAGTTTCTCTATGACTTCCACTTTAGAAAGATCAACTTCTAACCCCTTCTTTGACACCTTATGAGCAAGGACGATACCCTCTCGGACTATGAAGTGATATTTCTCCCAATTCAAGACCAGATTAGTCTCTACACATCTTGCGAGTATGCGATCTAGATTCTTCAAATACACTTTTGTAATGACCCGTTTGGCAGTTACTGCGTTTTTGACCTTTTGATCCTTTGTTGATCTTTATTAGCTCATATTTGACCCGCAGGAACCAATGGCACACTTCCCGAGGTCATCAAAGTTGACTTTTGGGTAAACGATCTTTTTTGGGAATCCATTGATTTTTAGAGGTCCGGATGGTCTGTTAGAACTTGTGTGCATATTCGGTTGGATTCCCAATACACTCGGGTGCATTTTGGGACTTGGGTTGGATTACTAGTTTGTAGGTTTCGGGGGTTGACTCGGTCAACGGGGCCCCAATAGAGATTGTGAGACCACAAACGTGTTTCCAGCTCATTTTTATGGGGGGTGGGGTAGCATATATGGCATGTGAGCAGGTTTTATCGAGCGATAATCAAATTTTGGGTGCAAGTTATGAAATTTGAGTATGTAACCTGGTGTTTGGTGCCCGCTATGGCGGCACCAGAACCGTTATAGCGGTGCCGCTGTTGCGGTAGAAGGACCGCTGTGGCGGCAATGTGATTTGTTGAGGGACCATAATGACAATCTGAGTTACTGATGTGCCGTGAAATTATGGCACATTCGATGCTCTTTGGCTATGTGTTTTACTTATTTTTGAGCAAGTCTTTGTCTTTTTGATGTGTTTGTGATATGTTGCAGATATTTAACGTATTTCGGGAGCAAGTCATGGAAATGGAGTAAAAAAATACGTTCAAAGAAAGAAAAATAACTGAAGCCTGACTTATACGGAGAAACATACGGACTGTAGAATCTTTATGGTTCGTCAAAGCCATCGTAGATGCATAACAGTAAGGCCTCAGACCTGAAGAGGAAGTCAAGGCAGAAGTAAGGACCGTATATTATTTACGGTCCGTAAATCCCACCGTAGATTGGTTCCAGCGAAGTCTTGAAGGGAAGAGGATTGTACGGACAAGTTATATGGACTGTATAATACTTACGGTCCGTAAAAGTGGATCGTATATCTGGCAACTGAAGAAGATTTTATGGTGAACTGTTCACTAATTCTACGGACCGTATAAAATGTTCGGTCCGTACATTGGTCCGTTGGGGGAAATTTTGTCAATCATATTTTGCACGATTTAGACTCTTATAAATACCTGATTTACGTTTCTTGTAAAGTACAATACACCAGCTTTCAATTTTTATTTTCCTTAGCACTAAGTACTCATAGTTTTAGAAGTCTTTTGGGACTACAAACAATTGCAATTAGTTTCTCTTCAATTCCAAAGCAATCATTTGTAAGCATTATGATCTCAATTATCTCTTATTGTTCTTCTTCTTCTATGAGTAGCTAAATTCCCTTACTAGGGTTGTGAACCCAATTGATGGGTTTTGTGATTGATATACACATAATGAATTATTAGGGTTTATTTATTCTTCATTCTTCATTCATAATTAATGGTTGCAAACATTGATTAAAGCCATAAACCTTGATTTATTTGGGAAAATAATTAGGATTGGTAAGAATAAATAACAAGGACTCAAAGCTTTAAACTTTGTTTAATAAATTCACTTAGGAATAAGAAGAATTTACTTGGCACAATTAACCGTTCTTCATAGCTACTTTCTTATATTTGGGAAAATTATAGAAAGAGATAATCTTTATTTATTGAAAAATAGTAGAGATTCATATAGAGGTTAAGTGCATCCATATAATGATCCATTAGAAGTATATCAAGATCAATACCCATGATCATACACCTTATCTAATGGGGACACAACCTTGGTTTCTTTTACCATAAATTACATCCAAAGCAATTTGTCACACCCCGATCTTACTAGGGTGTGATGGGCACCCGACCCTTACTTAGGGCCGAGCGAACCCTCTGACTGTCATAGTACTCGTAGTCATAATGGGCCCCCAACCAGGCTATAAATGCGCAATGAAAATTTTGAAAAACAACATACGGTATATCTTTCAAATCAACATAACTTGCGACCGTACAAAATGCGTAATATCATGTATAACAATACGACGGCTTATAGGGCCGCTCACAGTGACATCTTATACACACGACTCGTGTCTGCAAAGTCTCTAACATAATCGAATACCATAACACACGTATACACGACTCGGCACTCACGGAGAAAATGGAGCTCGCCAATCTTGTTTGGAACACCTTCTGCTAATGTCTTGCCCTCACCGGGTACCGCGGCATGAACGCAACCCCCGAAGGAAGGGGGTCAGTACGGAATATGTACTGAGTATGTAAGGCAGGAATAGTAACATAGTAAGAAATGAACATGTGAACATTAACTGTATAGCAATATAGAGCATATTATAAGATCAAGAGGTAACTTTGTACATGTGAATGCCCTTTTGGCGGATACTACGCATGCACATTTTTTTTTCCTTTAAAAAAAACATTTCTTTTTCGTAGGCATGGAGAATAGAACTCACATTATGTCGTGTCTTGTCATAACATATCATGTCGTATCATATCATAACGTAGCGTGTCATACCATGTCATAGCGTGTCATATCATATCATAGCGTGTCATGTCATATCATAGCGTGTCATGTCATAGCATAGCGTGTCATGTCATAGCATAGCGTATCATGTCATAGCGCCGAACAAGTCGGCTCGCCCACATAGCGCCGAAATACTCCGGCTCGCCCATAAATCCCGCGTCCGGGCATCCCGCGTCCGGGATGATAAGCAGTGACAGTGTGATGAAACATGTTGCCTCTTCCCATTTCCCCCGTGTATCCCTTCCCCCGTCCCACGTGCATATACATATCCTTGACGTGTTTGTCATAGACATTTTCTCATATCTGGCATTATCCTTGTCATCATAGAATCATGTTCATCGTTTTAGTCATAAAAGCTTACAAAATCATCAAACTTAGGTTTTTGGAGAAAAATGAATATTTTGGAAAACATTTGCAAACTTTTTAAAAAAAAAGGAAAATCATGCCTTAGAACCATTACTTCTAACGTTTGAAAATGAGAATGTTATGGACGCTTCTAACACGTCTCACGTAAATACATTCGTGGTAGAAACGTATCGTCGACATATTCGTCATAGGCATTTCTTCATATTTGACGTCATTGTTACCATTATAAGCCATATTCATCGATTCAGGCATAAAGGCTTTCAACCTCTTAAAATTTGGTCCTTGCAACATATGGACATCTTGGAGAACATTTACGAATTTCTGGAAGGAATACTTGCCTTAGAATCCTAGGCTTAACAAAGTTACTTAGCAAAGTTTTGGGACATTCCGGTGCCGTCGGTGAAAGTTTCATATATTCAAGCTACCTTTCCAATGAAACATAGAAAGTCTAATTCAATTCTATTGAATGAATGGTGGTCAAATTCAAACTTAGGTTTCTAGGGATTGAGTAGTCCCCGAGGCTCGTATCCAAACCTATTATGTCTAGGACATGCCAAAGAAGGAAGAGTAAAGCCTTACATACCTTTTTCGCTTCTTCCACGACTCCAAATTCTCCTTCCAAATTCGCCAAAATCTATAATTTGGTCACATTTACCAAATGTCAATTTGAGCATCTAGAAGTCAAAATTTAAAGTAATCATTTGGCTACCGAAATTTCGGCAGCATTTCCCCTATAAATACTCCATCCTACCAAGCTCAACTTGGCTAATTTTAATCAACAACAATCCGGGAATTCAACCCGGCCAAACCACCAACATAAT
Organism: Lycium ferocissimum; assembly: GCF_029784015.1. NCBI lineage: Eukaryota > Viridiplantae > Streptophyta > Magnoliopsida > Solanales > Solanaceae > Lycium > Lycium ferocissimum. Next base: position 15,847,630 of record NC_081350.1, read on the forward strand.
GACGACAACCATACTAACAATTTCCATATTCAATCCGAGACATATTCTAACACTTCAATCAACATATTACTTCCTTCACGACTTTCCGACTTAATGAATACGACAATAAGGTGTTTCTTTCTTTCAAACTCTCATACTACGTCAACAATTCCATACATTACCACATTACCTTCATAAATATAAGAAAACATATTAGAATCATATTAACTTTCAAAATAGCCCACAACACTACAACTTCGACATAAGTCATTAAACATTCATTTTACATTATGACATTCACAACCGCGACAAGCAAAATACTAAATGAAATTTGTTCATCTTTTCCACACAAAACAGCCACCATTCGGCCACTACACCAATCACACACAACTTTATGAATTTTATCCGTGTCTACACATCATAACGTACACAAACCATCCACAACCACAACTAAAATACCAAGTAAATTCAATTCACTCCTTGTATACCATCACCCTCACTCACGGCCACACATGCCAACATACAACCTTTCATGATTTTTATCCATTTCCATGCATTATAACACGTCCAAAACATCCACAAAACATGCAAAAGAGAATTGAATCATACCTTTTCCTCTTGCCTTATTCATTCTCGGCTAAGCTTGTTCCTTGAAAAACAAATGGTTATCTTCTTCCAACAACTACTCCACAAGATAAAGGACCTTCCAATTAGTGGAAAACTAGAGAGAGAAAAATTTTCCATGATCAAATTGGAGAGGAGTTTCGCTTGACCATGGCCCTGCTTCTTCTCCTTCTTTTCTTTTTCTTTTCTTTCTCTTGAATTTTCTAGACTTTGCAAGATGAATTGTCTTGTTTTTCCACAACTTGCACATATATATATATATATATATATATATACACACACACATATATATATATATATATATATATATATATATATATATGTATACTTAGGTGCACATGGCCGGTCATGTGCACCCCTTTTTTCTTTTTCTTTTTTTTTAAATTTTCCTTCCCTCCAAATTTCTCCAAGTTTCATGAAATTTCCAAGAGATGAACATGATGAAAATGACTTAACAAGTCATCTAGATCTACATATATTAATCCCCCATGTGGCCATGGCCCACACTACATGTGGCCCTATTTTTTTCATGAACTACAAATTTCCAAATTTCACCTTTGACCCCAAGGTTTCCTTAATAATCCATGCCAATAGCGTTTACAAGCGACTTGCGCATTAACACAAGATCGGAAGATGGCCTTGCCCTTAACTTTCCGCAACCAACTTAAAAATATTCCGACGTGCGAAATGCGAGATATAACACAATTAGTCAAAAAAACCCAACTTTTACAAAATTCGCCGGATTAAGACATTAGACCTAAATTAAGCATTCTACGAGTTTAGTAACCTTTTCACACCATATTCCCTGTGGGATTCGACACCAACCTAGTTGGATTACTATATTTGACATCATCCGTGTTATACCATTAATAGGTGTAATTTCAGCGTATCAAATTTTGGCGCCGTTGCCGGGGAATATGAGTTTGAAATTACTAAATAATATTTGCTTTGATTGAAATCTTTTGCTTATTCCATCAAACCTTGTTTGCTATTCCTTGTAGACCAGGTGAACATGAATTAGAATCAACAAAATCAACGTGTTGGTAACCAGGGAATCAATTGAATAATCAGGCGAATGAATCAGATGAAGAAAAATTCTTCACTGATCTTATTCCGGAGGAGGACTCTGCATCTGCTATTGTTCATCCTCGATGTGGAGCTACAAACGTAAAAATTGACTCCTCTCTATAACAGTTGTTAAAGCTTGTGGGTTACTTTTGGAACTCTACCGAGAATGACCCTCAACGTCATTTGCAGAATTTTATGGATGTGTGTGCTAATCACATCCAAAACAACATTCACGAGATCTTTATTCGTGAGGTTATTCAAATATTCCTCGAGTTTGGAGATGCAAACATGGATTCGAAAGCGCCTTACGAAATTCTATTATTACATGGGCGGAGATGGTGGCAGATCTTTCTCAAGAAATGGTACCCTCTCCTCGCAAGAAAAGTTGCGGTCGTGACCAGATCTATGAATTTAAGCAGCGACCGAGGGAATAGTTATATGAAGCTTGGGAGAGATTCAAAGAGTATTTGTAAAATATTTCGAATCATGGTTTTCCGGAGAACATATTAATGGAGAAGTTCTCACAGCTTGTTGGATCTAGTGGCCTTGATCGGTTGCTAACAATGCAGCTAATGGTTGTTTCCTGAATAAATCTTACCAATGAGTGACCAACATGCTTGACAGGCTGACTACTCACAATTAGGCTTGATACTCAAAAAATGCTTGTTACATTCCGCATTTTGTACCCTCGGGTAAGTCAAGGCAAGCGACACAAGTCGCGTATGGAAAATTGTAAAGTTGGAATATTAAGAAAGGCCAGGGGTAAAAAGGTAAATTTACAAAATGACTCATGGAAATACGGAGAAAGGCTAGGGGCAAATTTGGAATTAAGGGAAATATTTTTCATGAAATAAGATAGATTTGCTAGAATTTTCAAGAAAGGGGGCCACTTGGCCATGGGCCCCACTTTCAATATGTGGCCAAATAAAATTAAGCCAAGCTTAGGGGCTATATGCTTAATTATTATTGGAAGGGGGTTAAGTATATATATGAGGGAAGATGATTAATTCATCTTAATTCCCTAGAGTTTTCAAGAAACAAAGAAGAACAAAAAAAAAAAAAGAGAAGAGAGGAGAAATTGAAGGCCATTCG
>NC_081350.1:15850492-15863766 GCF_029784015.1 Lycium ferocissimum
GGGAAAAAAATCTTGCATAAAATTAGAAGTTTCTGTTTCATGGATGGTGACTCAATATTACTTTATTAAAGTCATTAAACTATTTTTTGTAGCAAATAAAGCACTCTACATTACCGAAGTATTATGAAAGTCACTAAATTATCCTTATAACCAAAAGTTACTTAACTTTTTCTAAATATCAATAAAAGTCATTAAGAAAAAAAAGAGAGAGAGAGAGAGAGATTTACATGACCCTTGATCAAAGTTAAATGACTTTTTCATTATAAAAATGTTATTAATAATTTTATTTGTGAAATTTAGACAAAGTTGTGGTTTCTTAAACTAATTTGGTGACCTCCAGTGATATTTAGGCAAAATTAATTGATATTCTTGTGAAAGAATGATTCAGTAACTTTCTACAATAAGTACAAATTGAGTGAGATCACCCCAAAATGAGATAGTTATAATCAGTAAGTTTAAGACAATGCATTGTCTAGGATTTTTAATGTGACGCATGTTTTATAATTTCTTAATCGGCAATGGATCAAACCTGTCCCTAGACACTTGCAAATTTGTCCTAGAACTTTGCGAAAGATCTAAAATTGCCCTCTAACGGCTGATGTTAGCTCATAAGGGCAAGATCGAACCACTTTAATAATGGTAAAGACAAGAACGAGACATTTTTTTAATAAAGGGCAAAATTATTCTATATGTCACAGTCTAAAGGCATTTTGAATCCAATTTTCTTTCTTAAACATATTTGAGGGTTTTAATAGATTAATGAGATAGTCGAAGTTTGAAATCTAAGTCAAACTAGTCAATATGACCGTGTGAGCCAAATAACACATATTCCTTTTAGGATAAACTACAAAAGTGTGTTATCCGTTGTTATATTTTTACATGAACTCGACCTTTCTTTTTCGTTTAATTGTTTGCCCTTTCTTTGCCACTTATGTTGCGAACCACCTTGTTGGCTAGTTAATACTCTACTAAGAATAGTAATTCAGTCAGTTTTATCCCATAACAGAAAACCAAAGGTCAAAAGTCGTAAGCATAAGATTACAAGAACTACAAATGAATTAACTTGTAATACGATGAGTAAAAGTGGAGTGATAATGATTTTAAATACGAGTTTCCACCAAAGATCATGAAATTAGACATGTACGTAACTTCATCTCTCGTCACGACCCAACCCCTGGTACATCAGTAGTAGATCTTCGGTACCCATACAAATCTATTAACCATAATCGCCGTACAAACAGATTATACATATACAAAAGTCGTACACCGCATCATAGTCAGCATAACCAAACCGTATACATAAAAAGGAAACGTCGCCCAAATCGTTACCTCTAATACATGTATACATATCGGGCCACACAACTTTCTGAAAATGATATCACATATATGTGCCATGTTATCGAATAGACGTCCAAAACACAAATCACACAAACATGATCAATATGATAACCACAACCCACACACATGTGTTCATGCATCCCACGAGTAACAAAACCATATGACGCGGGACAGGCTCCGCCATACCCATGAGTAATCATATACATATATTCTAGAGTCATCTACACATAGGCTCCCTAACAAGGGAGCGCTCCAAAATAGCCGAATGGGAAATCCCAAGTCGTCGGATCATCACAACAAGTTGTCTCACACCTCGCTTTTAAACAGTTCCCCGAATAAAGCGGGGTCAAGACAATATGTAATCGAGTATGCAAAACAAGAAACATAGTAAACAAAGATCAAAATCGAACAAAGAAGTACGGTAAAATAAGCAAAATCGAGTAATATCAAAATGCTTACTTTTAAAACACAAATCATGCGGGGGCTCTTAGAATATGGTCGCCGTCCGTCATAGCGCCATAACACATCATACCTTAAGATTTCATATCTCCGAAACTCGACATACCGCATAACACATCAAATACACGGTGCACCCGGCTTATATCGCCGGAGGCTCGGACCGAACCGGACACATCATAACACCAGATATACACGGTACCGGCCCTATAGCGGAGGGGCTCGGCGAACCGGACACATCACACTCCGAATATCACATAGTGCGCACGACAACATAACCTACCCGGACTCCCGCGAAAGATATAACAACCACATGCACGAGTAGTGGGAGACTATATGCGCTAAATCACTTTCAAAAACTCCATTGAATAGTCAAAACGAATCATTATTTAAAATCAAGAGAATAGTCAAATCAAGTTTTCCCCCGAACGCCACTCGGAACATATCGAATAGAACTTTAGAAATCATGGTTACGTATCAAAATCATATGCATAAAAATTCTCATTTCGTACTCGACAGATAAATAAGTAATCATACTCGGGTCGAATCATAGCCACATAAGTTCTTTCAAAGGTCGTCGTAACTATACAAAAAGAAAAAGTCGCGGGACCCGACGGCGTTCACGATCCGGGCCCGCCTATGAAAGACATAGTCATCATATGCTATAAAACCTCCTACGAACATATCGAGGCGATCCGGTTCGTCTACGAAAGTTACGGCCTTTTTTTCCGACGTAGAACTTTTTTAAGAACAAAATTTTTATGCAACATTTGAAAACCAATTATTCAAAGACATAAAAATATTATTCTATCTCATTATGATGTCAAAGGTAAAATGCAAATGAGAATCGTAGGCATACTTGGATCCAAGAATAGAATTTCGCCGAGGCTCGTATCATAGCCTATTTACAACTAAGGCATGCCAAAAGAAGGAAGGGTTAAGCTTCACATACCTTGTCCGCTTCCTAAGCTAATCCGAATTCAAGTCTCGACTTCTCAAAATCTACAATAACATCATTTGGCGCCAAACGTTAGTCATAAGCGCTTAGAAATCCAATTCTAAGTTAGCATTTCATTTCTGAAATTAAAAGATTTCCCCCATAAAGTCAACAACCCCGAAAAGTGGTTCAAACGAGACCGAAAAACCGATCCGAATCGGGTAAACCGAGTCAAACCGACTTAATAAACTGAAAACCGGCTTGGTTTGACTTTATTTGGTTTTAAATTTTAACAAACCGATAACATTTGGTTTGGTTTGGTGTTAAACCAAAAATACTCAAACCAAACCGATATATATATATATATATATATCATTCCAAGTCAATGCAAATTTAAATAATTAGAAAGAAAAGTGTAGCCCATTTAAGTTTAAAGTAAAATAAAAAGAAATTTGCTAAAGGTAAAATAGAATTTCTCCCTTATTCGGTTTACGGTTCCCTCATTTACATGGCATCCGACTAATTCACTAATAAGCTAACATTTTATCCATAACAAATTAAAGGAAGAAAACCGTACAATTGGAATTTAAAAGATTTGGTAGATGACTTTGTCTTTCTGTTTATCATTTTTTATTTTAACTTTTGTGCTTTCTTCAATATTCGAAACATGATGAATCTAGCTAACAAAAATTTAGTTGCGTAATATCAAAAGACTATATATAGGAGGTAACTACAATCATGAAAAGTAAATGTTATGCTTCTATAATTCCTATACCTCCATAGCCATAGGCTTATACCTAAATAAAGTTAATGAATCAATTAAGAAGATTCTTAGATTTGAATGGATCCTCGTCAAAGCCGTATTTAGTTACCATTTGATTCAAAGTTCTTTGTATTAATACATTCTTAAAATCCAAAAAAACCGCAAAAATCGAACCAAACCGATAAAACCGACAAAAACCGAAACCGATAGAATTTATACTTTAATGGTTTGGTTTGGTTTGAATATTAGAAAAAACGACTAATTGGTTTGGTTTGGTTTTAACCAAAACCGAGTCAAACCGACCATGAACACCCCAACCCCGAGAATTCAACTTCGCCAAATCTTTCAACAACAATACTAACAACCATACTAACAACATCAACAATTAATTCAAAATGCATTCTAACGTCAATAACTCTTTTCTACATAATTCGACAACATTCCATTTATTTCAAATCACCACATACCATTAAGCCAACTTCAATGCTCATACATCCAAATACCAATCCGAAACTATTCAAACAAAACTCAAGAATATTTCAAACAATCCACACAACATTCCAAACGGCACAACCAACTTACAACATCACCCAAACCTTGGATTCCTATAGGAACAACAACAACACATTCCTTTCTTCCAAATTCACAAACTACATCCAATAATCGCCATGTTAACAACATCATTCCATAAATTCAAGAAATTATACTAGAATTACATTAACTTCCAAAACAGCCCATACAATTACAAATTCAACTTGAATCATTAAACTTTCATTCTACATCATAAAATCCACAAATCTATAACAATCAAAACACTAAATAAAATTTGTTCATCCTTGTCATACTAAATAACCCACTCACATTGCTCAACATCAATACACAAGAATTCATGAATTCCATTCATTTCCACACTTCTACAACACACATGAACCATCCATAACATATGAAAAGAGGATTAAAACTTACCCTTTTCCACTTTGTTCTTCAACTAGGCTAGGGTTAAGAATTGCATGAATGAACGATTCGCTTGCTCTAACAATCACTCCATGTTGTTTAGGACCTTCCAATGGGTTGAAAACCTAGAAGAAATAATTTTTTTGATCAAGATTTTTGGCCCTCAATTTTTGCTCATCTTGGCCGAACCATGGCCCCTTTTTTTTTTCTCCATGTTTCTTCAACTTTCTTGAATTGGAAAAGATGAATGATATGTTCGCTAGTCATCCATCCTCTATATATATAAAAAAGCCCCACAAATATATGGTGTACACGTGCTATTTTATTATGAAATAATGGCCAACTATGGGTGGGACCCATATGCCAACCCCACGGCCACATGGCCATTTGGCTCACTTCATGAAAAATAATTTTGTTTCCACTTCTAGCCCCAAGTCTTCATGAAATATTTAACTTTTCATAATTCACTTTTAACCCCCAAATTTTCCTTATTCCAAATTTACCTTAACATTCTATACCAATTGAAAGATGAATATATGCAACTTGTGCATTAAAACAAATCATAGCTAAAAAGTCTCACCTCGTACCCCAGAATAGTCTTGCCTTTAACTTATCATGGTTAGCTCGGAATGTCCCGACGTACAAAATGCGGGATATAACAATTCCTATTCTCTTTGACATATCCAAGGGGAAGTCTTAGGTAATTATAATAGTCGCGAATAAAGTGGGCACCGAGTTCCACCATTCGACATGTACGGGGACTTGATGCATACGGTGATACATGTGTTCACAAGGGAGGAACTAAAGTACAAAGATTCTCACATGACGTTGTCAAAAAATATACTACACTCGCAAGAAACGGAATCAAGAAAAGTTTGTTAATATTAGTGACATTCGGGTCAACAGGGTGCCTCTCCTCTACAGGAACATCCTGTATCTCTATTTCTGCATGAGCATCTGGCGTTTCCTGTCGGCGATGATCAAGATAACACAGGGTCAATAACAAAGATAATTATGATGAACAAAAACAAAAAAAGAGCTAACAAAAGTAGAAAGAACCATGTGGCCGCACTATTGGCCCTACCCAACATATAGTAGCCACTGAGCAATGAATGCAGGATGTGCGAAAGCTAAAATCAAGAATACTTGTTTGTACTTCAAAAGAGCAAATTGGTACATTTTAAAGTAAAGAAACTTAAATAATTCACAAGATCCACGTGCGACGCACGCAACAGAGTTAATTTTATAGAATATACTGAGACTTCTTATTAAAATTAGTCTTTAGGCCATAAATTCATTGAACCCACCTTGAATAACTAAAATAAAGTTGTGGTTTGATCGCGAATAAAAAGAAAGATTAATAATATATGCATTTGTGGTTTGTGTCCTAATAAACAAAATAAATAAAATTCAACCGAGTCTTAATATACACATAAATAATGACAAATGAGACGCAAGATATCGAAGAAGACATGAAACAACCTAATTGGTCGGATAGTATAATCTTTCTACCGAATTGTATTAAAAGAAAATTCAAAATTCATCAACATCAATATAATGATAGAAGCCCACCAATACATATAGGCACTCAATTTTAATATCCAAGAGATGCATGAAAATTAAAGTAACATAAAGGTAAAGCTTATCTAATATCTGTCCTAAAGACCTAAAATTATAATAGTCGCCAAGGACAAAGTAAGACACCGAGTATCATCATTCGACATGATCGACTGATGCAATGACGGTGATACTTGTGCTCACAAGGGAGAACTCGTAGGGTTTCTCCTATGACAAGCCATCGAAACATATACTACACTCCTCTCGACCTCTATCCTTAGGAAACAGAATCAAGAAAAGACTACTAATAATGACATCCAAGTCAACTGGATGCCTCTCCTCTATATGAGCATCTTGCATTTCTATTTCAGCAAGAGCATCTAGCATCTCCTCTTGGCGATGATCAAGATAACACATGTGAATAACAAAGATAATTATGATAAACAAAAACATAAAAAGAGCCAACAAAGAAGTAGAATAACCTTTTCGGCAATTATTGGCCCTGTCCAATTTATAGTAGACCGAACTTGAGCCGTAGGGGATGTGCGAAAGCCAATATCAACAATGCCTATTTGTACGTCAAAAGAGCAAATTGGTTACATTTTAAAGTAATTAATTCACGATATGCACGTGTGATGCATGTAGAAGCTAATTTTATAGAATATATGTGAAACCTCTTATTAAAATTAGGCTTTAGGCAACCCATTCCATTGAACCGCCCCTGAATAAATTAAATAAAATTGTGGTTTAATGGCGTTAAAAAAATATTAATATACAAATATATAAATTAGTCGTTTGTGTCTATTAATAAAATTATTGAGTCCTAATATACAAATAAATAATGACAAATGAGGACGCAAGGTATCGAAGAAGAGTTGTAGCAACTTGATCGAGATGACCTATCTTTCTCTTAATCGTATTAAAAGAAAATACAAAATTCTCAACAACAACATAGCTACCAGTACATATATTAGCACCCAATTTTAATATCCAAGATACATAAAAATTAAGTAACATAAAAGGTAAAGTGTATCCTAATATCTATCCTAAAGACTTAACTATAATAGTCACGACGACAAAGTGGACACGAGTATTTCCACTCGACATGCATCGACTGATGCAATGATGATGATACATGTGCTCCCAAGGGAGAACTTGTAGGGATTCTCCTATGACAAAGTCGTCCAAACATATACTACACTCCCCTTGACCTTTATCCTCAGGAAACAATATGAAGGAAAATTTGCTAATAATAACATCCGGGTAAACTGGATGCCTCTCCTATACAGGAACATCCTGCATTTCTATTTCTGCAGGAGCATCTGGCATATCCTATCGGCGATGATCAAGATAACACTTTGTAACATATGCTAAGCACTTGATGTTTCTTGAATCTAAAAATGTGTCATATTTTAATTTTATCTATGATTAACTCCTTGAATTTCTATTTTCATCTAACAAGAATAACTTGTTAATATAGTGGGTTCGACATGTAAGACATACTATCAAGGTACACGGATGAGGATGAACAAAGAAAGGAGGTTTGAGATACATAATTATAACTCGCTCATTGCTACATCTCGAATAGTGTTCATGATGCGGTTTGACTTCGGTTTTTAGTTAAATCAAACCAAACCAATTAAGTTAGTTTTTTTTTAATACTCAAACCAAACCAAACCATTATAGTATAAATTCTATCGGTTTCAGTTTTGTAGTTTTTATCGGTTTGGTTCGATTTTTGCGATTTTTTTGGGTTTTAAGAATATATTTTATAATGCATTAGAAATTAATACAAGTGAGGTAACATAACCAAAAATGCAAGAAAATACTACACAAATTTGCCTCATTATCTTTATTAAAAGAAACTCTTAGCTTCGTTCCCCTAAGAAAATTGGGAGAACGAAACAAGAACACCACTCAAGAATATTTTTTTCTTTTTTCCGAGAATCCAAAAGGAAGTCAACAGATAGGAAGTTAGGAAATTAATTCCTAACAAATAATCAAAAGTCCACTCATCACTCGAATTCCTGCATTCTTCGTCCTTTCTCCACCTAATAAGATATAGCATCAGTTGATTAATCAAGGAGCGTACTAATAGGTAAAGAAATTGTCTCATCAACAAAAATTCAGTTTCAATCATTTAATCAAATTCACCTATACAAAGCACATCTTTTTGGGAATTTAGTAATTAAACAAATTAAAAAAGAGGGAGTACTGACTGTCGAAATGGGTTCGCGATAAAGTCCACTTCTGAGCTAGACTTTTCTTTCTAGTTAGTATTTGAATTAGCATCGGACTTGGAAGGACCCAAAATTATGAAGAAGATAGATAAAATCTAATTAGTGTCATATATATATTGGTTTGGTTCGGTTTAGTTCGATTTTTTTTTTTTTGTTCAACACCAAACCAAACCAAATGTTATCGGTTTCTTAAAATTTTAAATCGAATCGAACCTAGCCGGTTTTCGGTTTATTAAGTCGGTTTGGCTTCAGTTTCACCGTTTTCGGATCGATTTTTCGGTCCTCATTTGAACACCCCTACATCCGAAGACAATCACATTCAATAACATTTTTTGGACCGTTAAGTGAAAATGAGTTTGTCTGTCAGGAATAAAATAGCTACGCAAAATAATATTCACGTATTAAGATAAACGCGGGAACACTAATTTATGGTTAAATTAGCAAGAATAAAAATCTGTTAATAATGACACCAAGGTTTTACGCGGAAACCCTTTCCGAATAAGTGGAAAAACCACGGCCAAGAGGAAGCCGGTGATATCACTATAGCAAGGAATTTTACATCGTGTAGTAACGAGTATAAATACTCCTAAGACCACTACACCCACAAAAGAAAAACACTCTTTGATTTTTCCCACCTTACTACAATATCACTCACACTCTATTTTTCTTCATGTACTATTTTCTTGCCGCCTCACATGGAATACCTCACTTTGCTCTCACTTTATGTATTGTCCGAGATTTTCTTGGTATCTTTCCAAATGAAGCTTAGAACTCTATTTATAAGCTTCGTAAAACGCGTGAACAAAGAAACCGCGTGAATGTGTTGCAAACAAAGAAACCGCGTTTTATACGCGTGAAACAGCATTCACGCGTATTTACTATTCACCTCGTGGCCCCACATGTCTCGAGGGACCTACTCGGCACCTCCCCCTCCCGACGACATGGGGAAGAATGTTCTTGTGAATCACCGAGAGCTCATACCGGCCTAGCTCGGAACAAACTTCAAGCTTTGCGTTGAGACCGTCAAAGATTTGTTCCATATAAATCTCCTTCTTCTAAGTCACCGTGAAGAAAAGCAAGCCTTCACATCCATCCGCTCAATCTCCAAATCAAGACTAGCCGGTCAAACCAAGAACCGTCCGAACGGAGGACATTTTCACGACAGGAAAATATTTCGTCAAAGTCAATACCTTTCCTTTGACCAAATCCCTTAACAACCAATCTAGCTTGTATCCGGGCTTCAAGCCGTGTTCTTCGGCTTTAACTTTGGAACACCCATTTGTTTTTCAAAGCTCTCATGCCCTTAGGCAATTTCACCAACTCATAAGTATGGTTCTCATGCGAGAGATTTCATCTCATCTTGCGTGGCTTCAATCCATTGATCCTTGTGCTCATCTTCCATGGCCTCCTCATAACATTCGTGTTCTCCCCCCACGAAATGTAACACATACTCATTAGGTGAATAACGGGAAGAAGGAACATCTTGTCTAGTGAACCTTCTAAGTGGAATATCCGGCTCATCCACGACTTCATAAGTAAGCAACTACCTCATCAATAGCAGCATCATTATCATCATCAACATGCCGATGGGACATGATTCTCGGCATCAAGATCGCCATCGAGCCCACCAACGTCATCAACATTTGTATGAGGGACTTGATCAAGATTAACTAAACCTTGTAACTTGAAGATTTTATCTTCTCCGTTTCGTTAATATCTTCAATGGTTTGATCCTCCATGAAGATAACATCACAACTTCTTATGAGCTTATTATCAATTGGATCATATAGCCGTAACCAAACTCATCAAGGCCATAACCAATGAATGCACCGCCTTGTCTTGGCGCTAATTTTGACCTCTCATCTTTAGGCACATGTACAAAAGCTTTGCAACCAAACACTTTCAAGTGGTCATAGGAAACATCGCAAACCAAACTCTGTTTGGAACATCACTTTGCAAAGCAACCTAGGATAGATTAATAACATGTCATGTCAACAATGCCTCACCCCAAGAATTCGGCAACTTTGCTTCGTAAAGCAAACATCTAACTCTTTCCATCAAGGTCCCGTTCATCCTCTCTCTAAACCATTAAGAGAGGAGTCTTAGGAGGAGTCTTCTCGGGTGTTTGATACCCCGTTGCTTGCGCATTCGATCAAACGGTCCACAATATTCACCACCGTTAGCAGTACGAATACACTTCACCTTCTTTCAGAGTTTCTCTTTCAACCGAGGCCCGAAACTCGCTTAAAGACACCCAACACTTGGTCTTTAGTCTTTAAGACGTACCCAAAGTTTCCTTGAGCAATCATCAATAAAGGTGTAGCGAAGTAAAGTGCACCACCCAAAGTCCTTGTCTTCACTGGACCACATAAATGCAATACACCAACTCAAGCAACTCGTCTTTCTTGAAGCGTGGATGAGACTTGAAAGAAACTCTATTTTGTTTTCAGCCAAACAAGAAAGGCTACACTTTTCTAATTTGCTTAGCACTTTCGAAATTTGACAATAATTTCTTTTTGGCCGTAACATTTAGTCCTTCTCGCTAATGGCTAAGCCTCTTATGCCATAACGTTGAAGAGCTATTTATCAACTACATTCACCATATCAACACGAGTAGAGGCCGTAGTCCAGTATAGACCACGACGCTTTTCGCCCCCGAGCCACAATCATGGAACCCTTAGTGAGTTTTCTACTTTCCAAAGACCATTGCACCGACATATCCCTCATCATCCAAAACACCACCGTAGATCAAGTGCAAACGAACATCGGGTGCATGCTTTACATTGTTTAAAACTAGTTTAGTTCCAATACTAGTTTTCAAACAAATCGTTCCAACACCCCACCCCAGATACAAATCTCATTACCCATGCTCAAAGTTCCAAAGTCACCCTAGTATAGGATGAGAAAAATTCCTTCCGTGATGTCACACGAGATGCGCACCACCGTCCACAACCCAGCTTGACTCATCACAAGCAATATTTATCATCCGCATCAAGGATAGTAACAAGATCTTCTCGTGAGGACAATGTGCAACACGATTGCCATCTTCTTTCTTTTTCCTTATCTCTATTCTCCTTTTTCAAAATCCGCAGAACTAACTTTTGTGACCTTTTTTCCAGCAGTTGATAGCACTCAATATCTTTAAGTCTGCAACCGGATTTGCTTCTATGATGCTCTCTATTTTGAGAACCACGATTCTTGCCCTCCCCCTAGTATGTCACTACCAAGACATACGTCGAGGGAGGAACCTTGAGATTTTCTTCATCTCTTCATTAAAGATCCTTTGGCAAGATCCATGAGATCACACCATCGGGCTGCACTTGATAATGAAGTTCTAATAATTTCCCAAGAACGATAGGAACCAAGTAGAAACAAGCCTTGAATTTCTTCATCAAAGCAATGCCCATAGCAGATAATCGGTTCATGATCCGAAAAATATTCGAGATGATCCGTCATTGCGGAACCATCGTGGTATTTTAAACCAAAGATTTGCTTTATCAAAAACATCTTGTTGTTACCGCTTTTCGAGCATACAAACTTTCAAGACGTTTCCGATAAAACCGAGTACGTGTCTCCCCGAAATATGGTTCAACACATTATCGTCAACCCAATCGTCTAATAAAGCGCAAACTCGCCGATGCAACAAATTCCACTTTCATCCGATTTATTATCAAAGTTTTTTATTTGCAAAGACAAAGCTGATGAAAATTTTGGACATAGAGCAAATCTTTCCATTTTGCCCTTCCAAATGGCATAATTTACCGCATTTAAAGTAACCATTCTACTAGTAAAACCATCGTTTATCACAAATACAAATACTATTTTATTCGAAGCACTAAAAAGTTCTTTTCTCGATGGAAGTTCGCATCGTCGCAACTACGTAGCATACCTACGTAACCTTGGCTCGATACCACTTGTCGGGAATAAACAGCCCCGCAAAAATAATATTCACGTATTGATAAACGCGGAACACTAATTTATGGTTAAATTAGCAAGAATAAAATGCAAAGAATAATGACAATTCAAGGTTTTACGTGAAAACCCTTCGAATAAGGGAAAAACCACGGCGCAAGAGGAGCAAATGTCGATATCACTATAGTAAGGAATTTTACACCTGTAGCAACGAGTATAAATACTCCTAAGACCACTACACCCACAAAAGAAAAACACTCTCTTTGATTTTTCCCACCTTACTACAATATCACTCACACTCTATTTTTCTTCACAGCATCATTTTCACGTCTATGGAACACCTCACTTTGCTCTCACCGGATGTATTGTCTCGAGATTTTCTTGGTGTCTTTTCCAAAAACTAAGCTTAGAACTCTATTTATAAGCTTCAAAACGTGTGAACAAGAAACG
Organism: Lycium ferocissimum; assembly: GCF_029784015.1. Classification (NCBI taxonomy): domain Eukaryota; kingdom Viridiplantae; phylum Streptophyta; class Magnoliopsida; order Solanales; family Solanaceae; genus Lycium; species Lycium ferocissimum. The sequence goes on from NC_081350.1 coordinate 15,863,100, forward strand.
CGTGGAATGAAGATAATCCGGAATGAAAAACCGAGTGAACAAGACACCGCGTGAACGCTGCAAACAAGAACACTGCTTTATACGCGAACAAAGACCACGCGTATTTACTATTCAACTCGGTGCGCCCCACATGCCCGAGGGACCTACTCAACATGTACGACCATTGCAATATATTCACTCAAGAATGCAACAGTGCTAGAAAAGTTCGTCATTACTGAAAGATTTGAACGAAGTGATTTTCTCGGGATTATTTAAAATGGAAACAGGAGTTCCTGCTTTCCAAGATCCTCTCGACACACTTCATTTGCCTTTTTCTTAATTCTTATCGATAATAATATCCCCTCTGGATTGTATTGATTGGGCATACTTAAAAACCGTTAGTTTTGTTTTGAAGCTGATCCACAACTAATAAACAAGGGATTATACTTGTCAGTATCCATGGAGTTTTTAGTAGTTTTTCATGTCTAAGTAACAGAAAATCTATTATGTGATCAATGCAAGAAATGTTGTTTCAACTGCTTTGTGATTTCTATTTATTTCATATTGTTGCATCCTAATCATGTTTTTTACTAGAAAAAAATTTATGGTTGAAAGTTAATTTACGAAAATAGTATAATTTTAAGATTCATATTACGTGTCCAAGGTTGTTTAAGTTGGCCCCATGTTA
>NC_081350.1:15863866-15876188 GCF_029784015.1 Lycium ferocissimum
GGCATTAGTAAATAGAATATGATGAGCTACACCTTAACTTAAAATACTAGTCATAGACTATGTAAGCAAGTTTATTGTAGTAGTAACTTCAGTTTCAAAAACAAAAAGAAGAAAAAAGCCAAAAATCCTGCCCTTTCTTATGTTTGTCATAATAACATAGGCCAAGTTAAACAACCTTGGACACGTAATATGAATCTTAAAATTATACTATTTTCGTAAAATTAACTTTCAACCATAAATTTTTTCATAGTAAAAAACATGATTAGGATGCAACAATATGAAATAAATAGAAATCACAAAGCAGTTAGAACAACATTTCTTACGTGATGATCACATAATAGATTTTCTATTACTTAGACATGAAAAACTACTAAAAACTCCTTGGATACTGACAAGTATAATCCTAACCTTGTTTATTAGTTGTGGATCAGCTTCAAACAAAACTAACGGTTTTTAAGTATGCCCAATCAATACAATCCAGAGGGGATATTATTATCGATAAGAATTAAGAAAAGGCAAATGAAGTGTGTCGAGAGGATCTTGGAAAGCTTAGGAACTCCTGTTCCATTTTAAATAATCCCGAGGAAAATCACTTCGTTCGAATCTTTCAGTAATGACGAACTTTTCTAGCACTGTTGCATTCTTGAGTGAATATGTTAGCAATGGTCGTACAAACTCATTTTCACTTAACGGTCCAAAAATGTTATTGAATGTGATTGTCTTCAGATGTAGGGGTTCAAATGAGACCGAAAAATCGATCCGAAACCAGTAAACCGAGTTAAATCGACTTAATAAACCGAAAACCGGCTAGGTTCGATTTGATTTGATTTAAAATTTTAAGAAACCGATAACATTTGGTTTGGTTTGGTGTTCAACAAAAAAAAAAAAAAAATCGAACTAAACCGAACCAAACCAATATATATATATGACACTAATTAAATTTTATCTATCTTCTTTATAATTTTGGGTCCTTCCAAGTTCGATGCTAATTCAAATACTAACTAGAAAGAAAAGTCTAGCTCAGAAGTGGACTTTATCGCGAACCCATTTCGTCAGTCAGTAATCCCTCTTTTTTAATTTGTTTAATTACTAAATTCCCAAAAAGATGAGCTTTGTATAGGTGAATTTGATTAAATGATTGAAACTGAATTTTTTTGTTGATGAGGCTATTTCTTTACCTATTAGCACGCTCCTTGATTAATCAACTGATGCTATATCTTATTAGGTGAAGAAAGGACGAAGAATTTGGGAAATTCGAGTGATGAGTGGACTTGATTATTTGTTAGGAATTAATTTCCTAACTTCCTATCTGTTGACTTCCTTTTGAATTCTCGGAAAAAAGAAAAAAATATTCTTGAGTGGTGTTCTTGTTTCGTTCCCCCGATTTTCTTAGGGGAACGAAGCTAAGAGTTTCTTTTAATAAAGATAATGAGGCAAATTTGTGTAGTAGTTTCTTGCATTTTTGGTTATGTTACCTCACTTGTATTAATTTCTAATGCATTATAAAATATATTCTTAAAACCCGAAAAAATTGCAAAAATCGAACCAAACCGATAAAACCTACAAAACTGAAACCAATAGAATTTATACTATAATGGTTTGGTTTGGTTTGAGTATTAAAAAAAACTAACTTAATTGGTTTGGTTTGATTTTAACTAAAAACCGAGTCAAACCAGATCATGACTACCCCTATTCGGATGTAGCAATGAGCAGTTATAATTATGTATCTCAAACCTCCTGCTCTTTGTTCATCCTCATCTGTGTACCTTGATAGTATGTCTTACATGAACGAACCCACTATATTAACAAGTTATTCTTGTTAGATGAAAATAGAAATTCAAGGAGTTAATCATAGATAAAATTAAAATATGACACATTTTTAGATTCAAGAAACATCAAGTGCTTAGCATATGTTACAAAGTGTTATCTTGATCATTTCCGATAGGATATGACAGATGCTCCTGCAGAAATAGAAATGCAGGATGTTCCTGTATAGGAGAGGCATCCAGTTTACCCGGATGTTATTATTAGCAAATTTTCCTTCATTTTGTTTCCCCGAGGATAAAGGTCAAGAGAGGTAGTATATGTTTGGACGACTTTGTCATAGGAGAATCCCTACAAGTTCTCCCTTGGGAGCACATGTATCATCATCATTGCATCAGTCGATGCATGTCGAGTGGTGATACTCGTGTCCACTTTGTCGTCGTGACTATTATAGTTAAGTCTTTAGGATAGATATTAGGATACACTTTACCTTTTATGTTACTTTAATTTTCATGTATCTTGGATATTAAAATTGGGTGCTAATATATGTACTGGTAGCTATGTTGTTGTTGAGAATTTTGTATTTTCTTTTAATACAATTCAGTAGAAAGACAGGTCATCTGACTGAAGTTGCTACAACTCTTCTTCGATATCTTGCGTCCTCATTTGTCATTATTTATTTGTATATTAGGACTCAATAATTTTATTATTAGGACACAAACGACTAATTTATATATTTGTATATTAATATTTTTTTTTCGCCGATTAAACCACAATTTTATTTAATTTATTCAGGGGTGGTTCAATGGAATGGGTTGCCTAAAGCCTAATTTTAATAAGAGGTTTCACATATCTTCTATAAAATTAGCTTCTACGTGCATCACACGTGCATATTGGAATTAATTACTTTAAAATGTAACCAATTTGCTCTTTCGACGTACAAATAGGCATTGCTGATATTGGCTTTCGCACATCCCGCTACGGCTCAAGTTCGGGCTACTATAAATTGGGCAAAGCCAATAATTGCCGAAATGGTTATTCTACTTCTTTGTTGGCTCTTTTTATGCTTTTGTTTATCATAATTATCTTTGTTATTCACATGTGTTATCTTGATCATCACCAAGAGAAGATGCTAGATGCTCTTGCTGAAATAGAAATGCAAGATGCTCATACAGAGGAGAGGCATCCAGTTGACTTGGATGTCATTATTAGCAGTCTTTTCTTGATTTTGTTTCCTGAGGATAGAGGTCGAGAGGAGTGTAGTATATGTTTCGATGGGTTGTTATAGGAGAAACCCTACGAGTTCTCCCTTGTGAGCACAAGTATCACCGTCATTGCATCAGTCGATCATGTCGAATGATGATACTCGGTGCCCACTTTGTCGCCGCAACTATTATAATTTAGGTCTTTAGGACAGATATTAGATAAGCTTTACCTTTTATGTTACTTTAATTTTCATGCATCTTGGATATTAAAATTGAGTGCCTATATGTGTATTGGTGGGCTTCTATCATTATATTGATGTTGAGAATTTTGAATTTTCTTTTAATACAATTCAGTAGAAAGATTGGCCATCTGACTGAATTAAGTTGCTTCATGTCTTCTTCGATATCTTGCGTCCTCATTTGTCATTATTTATGTGTATATTAAGACTCAGTTGAATTTTATTTATTTTGTTTATTAGGACACAAACCACAAATGCATATATTATTAATCTTTCTTTTTTATTCGCGATCAAACCACAACTTTATTTTATTTATTCAAGGTGGGTTCAATGAATTTGGTGGCCTAATGACTAATTTTAATAAGAAGTCTCAAGTATATTCTATAAAATTAGCTTCTACTGCGTGCGTCACACGTGGATCTTGTGAATTATTTAAGTTTCTTTACTTTAAAATGTACCAATGTGCTCTTTTGAAGTACAAACAAGTATTGCTGATTTTAGCTTTCGCACATCCCGCTACTACTCAAGTTCGGGCTACTATAAGTTGGGTAGGGCCAATAGTGCCGACATGGTTCTTCTACTTCTTTTGTTAGCTCTTTTTTGTTTTTGTTCATCATAATTATCTTTGTTATTCGCCTGTGTTATATTGATCATCGCCGACAGGAAACGCCAGATGCTCATGCAGAAATAGAGATACAGGATGTTCCTGTAGAGGAGAGGCACCCAGTTGACCCGAATGTCACTAATATTAACAAACTTTTCTTGATTCCGTTTCTTGCAGTGTAGTATATTTTTTGACAACTCTGTCATATGAGAATCCGTACGAGTTCTCCCTTGTGAACACACAGGGGCGGATCCACCTTGAAAGGTGGGGATGGCATGGCACCCGGAAGCTTAGATACTGTTTTATACGTTTAAGTTTAAATTTTCTGCATTAAGAATATATAGTTTGTATGGCACCCTGAGTTGAAAACTGCAAGAAGGTACCACTGGCGGAGACATATCTACGGAATTCTCACGTGAGGTCCAGTGATGGAACACTTTTGAAACAAGGAGGATTTTTTTTTCTTTGCCCCGTTCTCTTTTCCTTTTAATTGTGTTTTTTAATCATTTCTCCATGTTTACCTTTTTTCATCTATGCGCAGTTTTTTTTTTTTTTTATTTGTCAATGATTTTAGAGTGAGGAAATACAAATTTAAAACTTCAAATATTCAAAATCCATAAATTTAAGCCAGGGCCTTACCACAAACATATGAATTTTTTTCTTTCAAATTTGAAAACTCTGATCTTTTTAGGAATTCTTAAATGAGATAAAAAAATTGCAACTTTCTTTAAATTTCTAAATATATTATGGAGTTATGTGATTTTCGATGATTGTTCAATTCAATTTAGAGTCCATTCCTTTAAAATTGTTATGAGAATTTCATTCTCGTTGGCATTATAAAATTGGTCTTATCTTTTGGATTTGGGGTAGCATAATTTTACATTTACGTACGGTAATTCTTGTTTAAATTTGATACAAAGAATAATAACAACAATGGAATAGAAAATATTTTTACTTGTGTAATTCTTGTTTTGTATAAAAAGGATTGTGGTTTCCCTATTGAATATTGTTCGTAATAGAGGTATGATTAAACATGTCATTCCCCTGCTAAAAATGTTATATTTTTGTTTCTAAGGTTTTTGGTTCTTATGGTGATAGAGAGATATAATTTTTATGTTCTACGGACTAAAAGTTGAATAATTAAATCAAACGGAATAAATTTAAAACAGATCTGGTCGAATCGAATCAAATCAAATCAAATGCTCACCCGATACACATCGCTAATGCAAAGTGTAGATTAAAGAAAATGTGGCACCCGCCACTATCACATTCTGGATCCGCCTCTGTGAACACATGTATCACCGTCATTGCATCAGTCAATGCATGTCGAATGGTGGTACTCGGTGCCCACTTTATCGCTGCGACTATTATAATTACCTAAGACTTCCCCTTGGATATGTCAAAGAGAATAGGAATGAAGTTACGTACATGTCTAATTTCATGATGTTGGTGGAAACTCGTATTTAAAATCATTATCACTCCCTTTTACTCATCGTATTACAAGTTAATTCATTTGTAGTTCTTGTAATCTTATGCTTACGACTTTTCACCTTTGGTTTTCTGTTATGGGATAAAACTGACTGAATTACTATTCTTAGTAGAGTATTAACTAGCCAACAAGGTGGTTCGCAACATAAGTGGCAAAGAAAGGGCAAACAATTAATTAAACGAAAAAGAAAGGTCGAGTTCATGTAAAAATATAACAACGGATAACACACTATTGTAGTTTATCCTAAAAGGAATATGTGTTATTTGGCTCACAAGGTCATATTGACTAGTTTGACTTAGATTTCAAACTTCGACTATCTCATTAATCTATTAAAACCCCCAAATATGTTTAAGAAAGAAAATTGGATTCAAAATGCCTTTAGACTGTGACATATAGAATAATTTTGCCCTTTATTAAAAAAATGTCTCGTTCTTGTCTTTACCATTTTTAAAGTGGTTCGATCTTGCCCTTATGAGCTAACATCAGCCGTTAGAGGGCAATTTAGATCTTTCGCAAAGTTCTAGGATAAATTTGCAAGTGTCTAGGGACAGGTTTGATCCATTGCCGATTAAGAAATTATAAAACATGCGTCACCAGTTAAAAATCCTAGACAATGGAAATTGTCTTAAACTTGCAGTTATAACTATCACATTTTGGGGGTGATCTCACTCAATTTGTACTTTATTGTAGCGAAAGTTACTGAATCATTTTTTCACAAGAATATCAATTAATTTTGCCTAAATATCACTGGAGGTCACCAAATTAGTTTAAGAAACCACAACTTTGTCTAAATTTCACAAATAAAATTATTAATAACATTTTTATAATGAAAAAGTCATTTAACTTTGATCAAGGGTCATGTAAAATGTCTCTCTTTTTTTTTTTTTTTTTCTTAATGACTTTTCGCGTATTTAGAAAAAGTTAAGTAACTTTTTGGTTATAAAAGATAATTTAGTGACTTTCATAACACTTCGGTAATGTAGAGTGATTTTTTCGCTACAAAAAATAGTTTAATGACTTTAATTAAATAATATTGAGTCACCATCCATGAAACGGAACTTCTTATTTTATGCAAGACGCCTTTCCGAAGTATAGAGTACAAGTATTTCTCTAACTTACGTACTGCAATTATGCAAACAGGTTTAACTTTAAAGTAGTCATTAAAATATAATTTGTCAGAAAAAGATATTATTTGTAAGATAATCGTTATCCACACTTCATAAATTTGAATTCTTAAAAGTCGTGAATATAAAAAAACAGACACACACATTATGTTCTAAGATATTAAATATATATGTGTCATAGTAGGAGAAATGGAGTATGAAGCAAATGTCTAAGGTGAACAAAGTTCACAGATAATTGTATAATGATAGAGACATATCACTAATGAAATAAAAAAAAATTAAACTGAAAGAATAAGCAAGAAATTGAAATAAAATATATATATACCCCTTCTATCCATTTTATGTAGCAAACTTCCCTTTTAAAATTGTAGAATGATACCTTCTCATATTTAGGAAATAATTAATTTTAAACTTTTCGTTTTATCTTCAATGAGATGGTTTATAATCATAAAAATATTTATTTGCTCATTTTAAAGCATATATGTTTTTAAAAAATATTTCTTAATTAGATGACCAGTTAAATAATGACACATAAATTGAAACAAAAGAATAATAATTAGATTAGAATAAAGATATCATTAAATTCCACGAAGTTTTGCATGCATGAACGTATGCAACTGAACATGTGTGCACATGGGAGTATTTGTGATAATTAATTGCTTTAGATTGTGCTATCATAACTAACCATAAAAGTATAAATAAACATTTTTATGTGGGGAATATAAAGTGTTAAATGTGTTAGGTCATGGAAAGTACGCGTCAACACTTGAATGCCACACATCTTTTCTGCTGTCAATTATCCATTTCATTTAATAATTTTGTTGGGTACGAGCATAGAGTTCAATCACCAACAAAAATTGAGAAAGGTTCCATCAAACTATGAACCAGTTGAAGAAGTGGGAGAAATGAATACTCCAACACAACTACAAGTGTGACATACTACCAAACAAATAATGCTATTTGAGAATTACAATATCAATAATTCTTTACCTTAATACTCTACTTAGTTATCGTTGTGCCTCACCCCTATGCTGATTCAGAATTTAAATTTTATAAGTTCAATTTTTTAGGTCTTATTATAGAAAATATTAAACTTTTAAAATTATAGATTTAAATTGGATTTTTTTTGGGAATGAATTGTGGTGATTTTTTCACACATATATATGGTCTGTGTCAAAAAATAATGCATTCGATTAAACCTATTGTTTATACTCTCCATCTGCCATTGCCTTACCCAAAGTAAACCTCCAGATGCACCATTAAGGGCTATCCCGAATTCTTCTAACATAGCTTTAGCAAATTCAAGAACCTAATGTTTGTGACACGAAGCAAATTATCCTTTCTTGTATATTTGGACAAGAGTAAAGCTATGTAAACAAGCAATAGTTCGATGACTAACCAACTGAGTCAATAACGGATCCGGCTCCTCATCATTTCCCTCCATGGACTATGAATCCTCCGCACGTGTCTCTTATAATATTTGAAGGACTGGCTTTAATTTGTCCGTTACTCCTTTAACCAGTGTTGATTTGTTTTTCTCTTCTCCCTTTCCTCTCTTCAAAGACAAACGTTTTTCCATTCCTCCATCTCCTTTATTTTCATGTATGTTGTTTAATTAAGGGAGAAGCTTAGGCTGTTGAGGCTTCAAATCAGATGCTTTATGTGTTTTCTTAGCCCAAATTCCTCTTCAGTTGTGTGCATTCGCATTCATATTTTTCTTCCGCAATGAAAAGATTAAAATTTAGATTTCTAATGGTTTTACATGGCAACAACAACAAACAACAATAACAACCCAGTGAAATCCCACAACGAATGGTTTTACGTGGCATTTCAACGAATTTGAGGTTGCGGATTTTTATATCAAAACAAGTCTTTTATCTGCCAATTCATGATTTTGCGATTCCTTGATCGGGTTTGTCATTTTGTATTTCAATTGTAAACCGTAATTTCCTTATGACTGCTTTTTGGTTCTAAATTAATGACAGTTCGAAAGTAGAAGACATGATTTTTATCCGAAAAATAAAAGGGCAGAGAAGACGAAAGACCATTCTAAGTTGGAGAAAGGAGAGGGAATATAGAGCAAAAAGTTAACCACGGTTTACTACAAAAAATCCAATCCATTAAATTTTTGACGGGACAAGTATAAAATAATCTAAAACTCCACTCGGGAGACGAGCCGTTATAATGTCCAAAAGTAACAAGTGTGCAATGCGAGAAGCCCAAACCAGCCGTTATAATGTCCAAAATTAAAGCTAACCTTCCTTGTGAGACGAGCTGGCAATGAAGGGATGCAACTACTCTTACAACCAATGTATATTGCAACATTTAATGGAAAATCCACAACAAAATGAAAGGTAAAGAAAAATTATGTTCCAGGAAGTATAACACTCGGAAACACCAACAAAACCTGTCAAACCAATCCAACCAGAGCAATATTGGAGCTCTGGTGAAGATGTACGGCCCATACAAAAAAATATAGGTTTACAATGACCAAGCCCATAGGATGACTAACTTGAAGTGTTGGATCATAGAAGCAAACAAGCATCATGTTATTTCTATCTCCACCAGGGAGATCTACAAGCAGTACAGTAGTTATTCTCAATGGAAAAAGATTAAAGGGAGATGAGTTCTTCAAGGAAGTGTACGCTGATAAAGAGGCAAAGCTCCCAAAGCCTCACGTTCTGCATTCTCCCTTTTAACCTGCAAATAGTACAAACCGAGCGCATTAATGACCACTCTAGTTAAGGCATTAAGCTCCAAGAATATAAGTCAGCCAATGAACATGTATACATAGAAGTTGCACAATAACCTTAAATCCATCAGTAATCAAACCCATAAGGTGAAGATCAAGGGGTATGATTGTTCGGAATCCCAGTGATCAAACAGAGCCATAACAGATGTGAAATATAGAGCAACCGCCCAAAATGCCAATCAAAGAAAGAAAAATAAAGAGAAATCGACAGCAAGATAAGGGAGCAGCAACCCAAGGTTTTACATGCCAAAATAAAAGAAAAAGTAGAATCATAGTTGAACCACATTCATCCATCCACCTGTTTATCACGAAATCTTGTCCCCAATTCAAAAGCTATGTACTAACAGTAAAGGCACATGAAGGAATTGGCTCTTACTATCGATCGGATGGAGAGAACCGCTGCGCTTTACCTTACGAATATCTAAAGGTGAAGATCTCTTTGTACCTAGGTCCTAATGCTGCTTCAGGATAAACTAGATATGTTGCTTCCTGGAAACTGGAGATTTTCCTATGGCTTGGACCCTTTCACTCGAGAACTCAAAGGGGGGAAAGAATTCTTCAACATAGTCACAAGAAGGTGGTTGTCTCCAGGAAGCCAATGGCTAAAATGCTAAGGCAATCATTATAGGAAAGTCATTTGCAAGTGATACACTAGTATATTTTGCAGGTAACTGAAAATGAAACGACATAAGGCACAGAAGAAGATGCAAAATGGCTCCACCAAACAAAAAGCAAGACCACTTTTACTCTATGCACATGGATCACAAGAAAAATTTACTCGAGGGACATACAAGGGCCAAAAAATTGACTGTTGGAAGTAGATTTCAAGTAAAAGTAAAGCTTTAAGAGATCAATGACCATCTGATGCTTTGAGTTGACATAAGGGCCAGTAAGGCAGGATAGGGGGGACTGGGACGAACCGCCAGGCCTGTCCCATTTAGCTAATGGAACCGGGGCCTTAATGGGATTTTTATAATTTTAAATATTTAAGTACTAAAAATCATAAAAAGAGGATAGTGTGATACAAGACTACATAAATGGACAAAAATGTAATAAATTTCCAACTTAATGACTAAGATTACAAAATTAAACAGCTAACATTGCAAATCTAATTTTCATATATTTAAAATAGTGAACAAAGTTCAAATTTGCATCGGGGTGCCTATGCAAAAAATGGGTACCCCCATATCGCCGTGCAAACATATGCTTATATGTTTCACCACAAAGTAGACACCAAATTGTATCTTCATCTAATCACTCAACATACTCCACACCAGACTTGTTTTTTTTGCTAGTCTTTGAGGAGAACGGGGCTAGCGGTTCTTAGTTCTAACGTCTCGGTCCCCGCTATAACGTTAGAAAATCGACTCCGACCCGTCCCGTCACGTTAGACGGCCTTAGTTTAGAATTAGGGTCAAAGTGTATATAATAAACTTGGGAGTTAAAATAAAAATTTGGGGCGACTAGGGGCAGTTTTAGCAGTTTTTAGCCGTAAGCCAACACCTAATTTTCTTTAAAAAAAAGTCGGGATACCTGGAAGGTACTGGGTCACAACCAGTCCGGGACACTGGACCCAACACCACTACCCGTCCCACGGCCCCCTGCCCCTAGCCCTAAAACCCGTCCCACCCCTATATCATGGGACCGGGAAGAACCAGGACACCTCGGTCCAGGCAGGGACATCCCGGTCCGTTAGACAGCCTGAAGGGGCAATGATGTATTCTCATGGAAACTGGAAACATAAGTGAACCATCCAGAGCTGAAGAAATAGAAGATGGAAACTTACCAGAGCCAGCATCTCCTGAAGATAGCTCCTAAATGGTGTTTGCATTGCCTGCAAGAGTTGTTTAAAACTTTTATGACTAGCGAACAAGTAAAATACCTACATCAGCATCTAGCTCAGTTATAATATTAAAAAAAAAAAAAAAAAAAAAAACCAGTGTTCGCTAGTGCTCTACCTCCTTCTGTAACCTGTGAGAAGGTTAACCTTTCAATCCTTTCACCAGAAAGGATATTTACATCAAGTGAGTTTCAATTAGCTTTCAAATAGAACTGAAAATGAATCTACCCGTAGAAAGGCCAACAGGAAGTAATTAAAAGAACAAGATTTCAGCTTCTTCAAGAGTATCGGACTTTCACAATATAAAGAACGGAGACGATCTTTGCCATTAATACCAGCATGGTATTTGCATTGCCCGCAAGAATTGGTTAAAACTTTTTTGAACATCTAGCTCAGTTAATATTAGCATAAGGAACAATCATGATTTTCCCAACCCAATGGATGGTTATAATCAACTGCTCCCTGCTCCCCGAATCACAACAATCCAAAAGAAAAAACATTATTCGCTATTTGCTCTACTTCCTACTGTAACCCATGTGAGAGGGATATTTATATATACAATGGACGATTATAATCAGCTGCTCCCCAAATTAAAACAACCCAAGAAAACACATCACTGGCTGTTGGTCTACTTTCTTTTGTAACCCTGTGAGAAGGATATTTATATATACAGCATGGAGATGATCGCTGACACACTAATATCAAGCACTTTCATCCCGGGAAACTATGTATTTTGCATGCCAATTTTATGTAGTGTTAAGACAAATCTTGCTCAATGTCAGGAGCAAATTCACTCCACTCAGATTTCTTCAGCCCCACAGGGTAGCCACATGCCCAGAAAACCAATAAACGGGGCAAAACATGAATGGAGAGGTGATCTGCCTAGTCAATATTACAGTAATGCTCAAATAAAAACAAAGCCCACTTGCGTATGGGAGGAAAAAAATAATAAACATGCCCACATCTTTATACAAGACATATCAGTACAAGTCAGGAGTAGCATAAAATGAAAGAGAGTCAAAATAATAATTTTTCCAGTTGGCTTCAGAACGAGCTTGGGCCGCTAAAGTCCAAGGAGTGTCACAGAGGTGAGGATGCTAAGGTAGATGTGTGACATGTAAGATTACAAATGACAACATTGAAGGTCAAGTACCAAAATTTGAGGATAAAATGGGGGGGATCAGTTGGGGTTCCAAAAAATCAGGTTTATTTTGGGTTCAACCACAATCTTTTTTTTTTACCATTGATAATTATTTTTGTTTTAAAAGATATTTTTAAGGAAAAAAGGAAAATATCCCCCCCTTT
>NC_081350.1:15876288-16017339 GCF_029784015.1 Lycium ferocissimum
GCATAAATTATAAAAATAATTAAAAAAGAAGAGCGTTTTAGTTAAAATTTATTTATTATTTTCATTTTTAATTAAAAAAATATTTTTTTTATAATCCCCAACCCAACCCTCCCTTTCTCCTTCCTTTCTTCTTTCATTTGCACACGCTCACCGCTCCTCCCCTCTTCTTTTTTCTTTTGTTTTTTTCATTTAATATGCTGCCCCTCCCCCCCCCCCCGCCTCCCTCCACCCTCACGCCACCCCTTTGACCCCCTAGCCCTACCCTGACCACCACCACGCCGCCCCTTTCCCCCACCTTCTTCACCTCATATATATCACCAACACTAGATTTAATAGCCACCACCTCCACTAATTTCAATAGCTACTACCATTAAACCACCACCACCAAAATCAAAATACCAATACCACCCTGCTTCTTCACCGTTCCCACCAATTCCACTTTCTAATAAATTGACCTTTTTCTTTCAATTGCACTTCTATTTTTAAAATTTGTCTTTTTCATTTTTTTTTATTCGTAAAATGATTCTTGAATTCGATTTGATTATTCTTCCTATAAGATTTGTAGACATGTTATACCCTCGCGCTTCGTACATTTGAATATTTCGAGATAATGGTGAGAAGTTAAGGACGAGGCTATGTTCCAAAAATTATTTTAATGCCAGTAGGTTAAGTGAGTATATTATTTATGGACATTGGTAGTATGGAAATATTGTGAGGGCTAAGGGCGAAGAAATTCGCAAAATGGGCCGTGGAAATAATGCGGGAGGTTAGGGACAAAATGGTAATATTGAGAAAGTCGTAGGGGCAAAACGGAAATTTCACATAGGGTTCGCTGAAAGTTCCCAAAGGAGGCCATATTGGCCATGTGGATAAAAAGAAAAAAGAAAAAAGAATGAAAAAAAAAAAAAGATGACAAAATAAGTCATCTTTCACGGAAATTTTAAAGAAAATTCTAGAGAGAGGGGCATGTGCCTCACATGACTTGATATATATATATATATATAGGGAGTTCATCTTTTATTTGAAGATAATTGAGAGAAAGCATGAACTAAAAAAAAAAAAAAAAAAGAGAAAAGAACAAGATAAGCCTCTTATTGGCCAAGAGAGGTGAAGGAGAAAATATTTTCTTCAAGTATTCCAAGCAATTGAAAGGTCCTATCATATGGAGTTGGTTGTTGGAAGAGGAAAACCATTTGTTTTACAGTAAAGGAGCATGTCTAGCCGAGAGGAAAGATTGAAGAAAAAAAAGGTAAGGTTTCATCCCTTTTGTATGTTATGGATGGTTGTATGTTATAGTAGGGTAAAAATAAATGAAATTCATGGAAATATAAGGAGGCCGGAAAATGTGTAGGTGTAGTGTGTGTGTGTTATGTTGGAGTAAGGAATTAATCATATTCAAATATGTTGTGTGTATGTTGTAATGTGTAAATGAATAAAATTCATGAAAAGGTTGTGTGTGGTGTGCCAATGACGTGAGTGGGCACCATGGTGTAGGAAAAATGAATTAATGTTAGTTAGTATTCTAGTTGTGGATTGTATGCAGATTCTTAAAATGAAAGTTTGATTATTCAAATGGAAGTTGTGATGGTTATAAGGCTATTTGGAACGTAATATGATTTGAATATACTATTTTGAATTTATGGAAATAACGTTACAAGACAATGAATTGGGATATAGTTTATAGATTGGAAAGAAATGTGTTGTTATTATTCTTATTGAATTGGAAGGTGTTGGTAGTAGTATGTTGGATCGAATCGTTTTGGAAGTCATATGAATCGGAGTGAATCGAATTGAATATGAATTGAATGTTTGTTAGTAAAGATTGTTGGCATTGTTGTGGATATTGTGGCGAGTTCCATTCTCGGGTTGTTGTTGTTGAATTGGGCGAGTTAGAATCTGGGGATGGCGCATTTGCGGAAATCTTTGCCGAAATTTTTGAGACAAGTGTTATTTCGAGAATTCACTTTTAGATGCTCGGAGTTAACATTTGGTAAATGTGACCAATTTGTAGATTTTGATGGATTTGGAACGTAGAATTTGGAGGAACGTAAGAAGCGGAAAAAGGTATGTAAGACTTCACTTTCCTTCTTTTGGCATGTCTTAGACGTCATAGGCTTGAATACGTGCCTCGGGGACAATTCCTTTCCTAGAAATCCGAGAGATTGAGATTAGTTACTATTCATTCGGTAGAATTGAATTAAATGCTCATGAATGAGTTAAAAGAATTGTCTAAACACCTAGAAGTGCACGAATAAGATCAGAGCTACTCAAAACTCTCATAAGTAATGTCATGAAACATATTATATGTAAAGAATTGTGTCACGCCGCCCATTTGACTCAAGGTGGGCCCACTATTCCCCTAATTTCCTCCTATAGCTCCATTTGGCTTATTTAAATTACGGTTAAAGGAAACTTCGAACATCATTCCAACTACTAAGTAATAGTTGTTTTAACTAATCCCTCGATTCCAGGCAAGATTTTCTTCATAAAAGTTCCTAAATGTTTTCCAAGGTATTCATTTTTCTCCAATTCCAAGTTATGCGATTTTGAAATTCCTTATGACTAAAACAATGACTATGATTCTATGATGATCATGATGATGTCAAATATGAGAAAATGACTATGACACGACATGACATGACATGATATGACACGACATGATTTGATATGAGATGATATGCTATGACAGGACACGATATGCTATGATATGACATGATATGATACGACATGGTACGAAATGACATGTTCTATGTTCTCTTAATGTTATTCTCTGTTGGTAGTCTCGCCTTATGATTATCGATCCTTCAAGGTGAGACAAAGCGGCCATGATTACTCCGCAATGCGACGGAGGTTTCCGACCTTACGTCCCTCCGACGAGCACATGACTTTCTTTGGGCTCTCATGCATGCCATGCTGTATATGGGTTGGGGGGATGGGATACATGTATATGTGGGAATGGGAAGGGAGACATGTTTCATTGCCACTGGGTCGAGTGGCTTATCATCCGGACGCGGGATGCCGGACGCGGATATATGGGCGAGCCGACGTATTTGGCGCTATGTGGGTGAGCCGACTTGTTCGGCGCTATGATCACATATGACCAGACAAGCATGCATGGCATCCGCCCCCAGGGGCACTCATATGCACAAAGTCCGGCTTTACATGATATGATTCATATGTACGTGTTACGCTTTTACATGATATGGTCCATATGTACGAGATATGCTACATCTCCATCACATTTGTTGCACATGATTATGTCTCTTTCTATGTTACCATCCATGTCTTACATACTCGGTACATTTAACAAATGGCCCCTCTTCCAGGGACTCACGTTTAAATGCCTTGTGAACCCGTATAATTGAAGCTAGCATAAGAAGATGTCAATCGGGGTTAAGCGTGCTCACACATCGTCCCGCAGTCTTTGAGTCGAATATGTGCCATGATGATTTGTTGGTTAGAACTGCGTAGGCAGTCATGGGTAATGGGTTGGTCACAATAGCGGCTCCAATATTACGATATGTCATTTTGGTATGCTTAATAATGCTTCTATGTGATTATAGATTTTATGCGAGTTAATATTGAAGAAAAAAATTTCTATGTATTCATTTCTTACTAATTCATTAGTTCATATGTGTAATAGGAATTAATGCCGGTTAAACCGGCTCCGTATATGGAGTTTATCACCAGTCAAATCAGGTGTGTGGACAAAATCTCCATTGTCATCATATGAAAATAGCAGTAACGAGATCTTGGCCGATCGGTAAGCTTCCATTTTTCAATCAATCTTCCATTTCTTTTTTTTTCTCTCGCTTTGCCTTTTCTTAATATTACATTGTTAAAAATCATCAATAATGATTTAAAATTAGGTGGTGGATTTGGTTGTAGTCAAGCAATGGTGGTGGTTTAATGGCGGTAATCTTGAATTTATGGTGATTATTTGCAATTTCTTATAGTGGCAGTAGTTGTGAAGCAATTTAATGGTTGATTTGGTTGTGGGTGGTCAAATTTGTGATTAATTTTTTTATTTTGTGGTGGTGGGTTTGATGGTAGGTTTGACGGTGATGATGGATATGGTGGTGGTGAAATTGATTATGGTGGTAGTGGCGGATATGGTGGTGGTGAAATTAGTGGTGGCAAATTTGGTGGTGGCGGATATGGTTGTGGTGAAATTGGTGGTGGGGGTGGTGGCGGATATGGTGGTTCTAGTAAAATGGGTTGGTGAGATGGTTTAATGATTGAGAAGATGTAATTATGGGAGGATTTTATGGTTAATTAGAAATTAATTAGGGTACATATAATTAACAATAGGAAATCAAATGAATAAATAAAAGGAAAATAACATAAAATTAAAATTTAAAAGATATCCAACGTGGCATCGACGTGTCGCTGATGTGGCAGCGAGTGTATCACACCTTCCTTTCTGCAATTGGTTATATGTGTATTGAGGTGGTAATAAATTCAGTTTTTAGATGTTCAGGTGTGTAATAGGTCGCCTGTATAGTTTGAGTGTGAACTCGACATTTTGGGTATACTTTGGGGTGAATTTGATATATTTTGCCTTAAATAATATGTATATGCAAGCAAGATTTGATTGAGAAGCAATAAATGTATCGTTGGAGGCCTCTAGATCTCCCTCTCGGTCCCCTCTCCGTCCCTTTCTTTCTCATCTGTCTCTCTTACCCGCCAAAATTGCTAAATGAAAAAGGTTAATTTCCCATTAGAACTTGTCATGAAATAAGGGAACAAAATATTTATTTATTTAATTTATTTAACTTATATAACTTATTAATAAGTGAAGGTTCCTTGGACGATCAAGGGCAAAAGCAGTAATTACAACATTCAAATTAGGGCGTTATGGTAAATTAGGTGGTTCTTTGACCTTTTAAAGAATGTGTACGTGTGTAAATGTGGGTAGACACACGTTACTTTAGTTTTCGATGTTTTTTTCTTGAACTTATTTCATTTCTCTTCCCATTCTCTCGGTTCTCGAGTGAGCTCTTATTCCCCTATCTACTTCCTTTCTTGAGCAGTTTTTATCTCCATATTTCTGATTTCTCTGTTTGGTTCTTCTCGTTTTTGGTGTTTCTATTAGACTTTTTTGTGACTTCACTATTTAAGAGCCGGTAAATTGACAGATACTAAGAAAATGGGTTGCAAATGGTTTTCCGTGTGTTTCTTTTCATTTTCTTCTGTTGTTTTCAAACATTGGCAACAAGTTCTCAGCAATTCCTTATTGTATTGGCTATATGAGCCCCAATGAATTTATGCCATATGTAATCATATGGCGCATTGTGCTGTATGTGCCCCAATTTTGTTTCAAAAATAAGATTCGGAGTCTGATTTTCTTTGTGTTTCCTTTGCATTGCGTGTGTTAGCTTGGTGGTTGATTTTTGTAGTTGGGTTCAATTTGTGTTACCATTTTATTGCTGATTTTTGGTTTGATTTTCTATGTATTCAGTAAATTTAATAAACAAAGTTACCTTTCCCAAAGTCTAGATTCCCGGTCAGGGCAATAACTTCCAAGATTCGGCCAATTTCTGAGGGAGTAAAGACCGCCCAAAGAGTTCTGCCATCTCATCGGGCTTAAAAGAAAATCCTTTTCAAATTAACTGCCCTGGCCGTGGCTGATTAGCAACACATGCTTCTAGGACTCTAGTATTATCTACATCATACTGTTCTATGTCTGGTATTAGCTATCCATTCTAAGCGTTGCATAGAAGGAAATTTAAGACACCATTTACCTAAAAATAAGCAACAGTAATGGTTGGCCCTAGCTCAATTAGACAATAACAATCAGCTAAGTTGACCTGCATTATGGGAAATACCTATTCATGAATGTGTCTGGCGAGTATTTGTAGGGTAAAAATCACTTGGTAGTTGTTGGCTTAGTAAATGTAAGGATGATAAGTTCTATATGTTTGAAAGCAATTGATTTGTGTCAATAATCATTTTTAACACTTGATACAAATCCAAAATAGTTATTTTCGCTGTGGCCAAGGAGAGTCGATGGTTCGAGCCGTGGAAATAGCCTCTTGCATAATGCGGGGGTAAGTGCGTATGCAACATGAGACCCTTATGGTCCTTACTCCCCCCGGACCCCGTGCATGGCGGGAGCCTGACTTTGGCTGCCCATTATACAAATCCAACATAGTATGTTTGTTTCTTCAAGTATCCACTATATTGTCTTGCTTCAGAAGCTGAGCTATAGATCTATAATGCACACCTAACTTGCCAAAATATTTAGTCACCAAATCGTTGAAGGTCAAAGACATATAATTTGCCATAATTTCATCCTTGTATTCTTTGCCGGACCCAAAATATCTATTCATGGTAGTTTTCTTTATTATTGTGTATTTACATAGAAAAAGGCCTCTTCAAATGAAGAATATGTAGAAGGCATCAAAATCACAAAGTCTGGTGAAGGTATAAGATTTGATGCTAAAAAAAAAAAGAACAAATAATGGTAAAAAGAGTTGTGGAAGAAATTAGGTTTAAAGGGTTTGGCGGCAGTTTTTCTTTACGACATTTAATGCGAAATTATCAATTAATATGTGTTAAGATCTGAACGAGTTTCAGAGTTTACCCAAGATCTGACCGAATCAGATCTTTCAAGACCGAATAAGTGGCAAAGTTTTAACAAAAACAAATGCACTTAATGGGCTAAATCTGAATAATTCAGATTCAGACCTCCATTAAATGCAAACAAATGAGGCCTTAGTCTAGTATTTCATCCTTAAGAACTGAATACGTTTCTGAAAGAGCTTTTCCCCCCTACAATTTATAAGGTATGTCACGTCTTTTGACGTAATTAAACTATAATCACGTAAAATTTTAAGTTTTAAATGCATAAAATTCATGTCTAGCAAAAATTGGGTTCATTAAAATCAAATTGGAATACTTTGTGCTGATTTCATAGAAGGTCCACTTGCAATTTACCTTCCCAACTTCATTATATACTTGGGAGTCTCATTTAAGCAATTAAAATGTGGATTTAGCACATAATGAAAATGAACAGGTTAAAGTCAAAACTAAATGGAGCATCACGTTATGACAATGCACACACAACTTGTTTACATCAAGACATGATCAATTCGTTCTCCTTCTTGCTTACGTCTGTTGTGTTTGTGAAAAGCCGAATATTATCGGCCCATCCTAATATTCAAGTAGAAGCCCAAAAACATTGCTTTTCTTTCTTGGAGAAAAAACAAATACAATACTATTTACATACACATAACAAGTAAAAATAATTAACATTACCTGACAGTTAAGAGGTTTATAGTAAACCAATTGCTATGAATAAGAGAACCATTTTAGGCAATGAATAACATAAATTCCTATAATTTTGTTCATATTTGTAACACTACTTTTATACAAATTCATACTTATTTATTCTTTCTGAAAAATTAAAATACCTTTTTTCAAACCTTTTCTACTTCCTTCTTATTCTAACTAACCTCTTTTCATTGTTCATCGATGGAAAATAAAATCAAAATTAATTTAATTCAACAAGATGAGAAATGGATTGTTGAACAAAATTTAGTACAATAGCTTCGATGTTGATGGCGCCTTTACACGGACATGGAGTGTGATTAGTGTTTTAAAGGCGTTTTCGAGGCGAGCCGCAGTGCAGGCGTACCAAAAAATGCCACGAGGCGATGGAGGTCGGGCCAAAGTCCCAAAGGCGTACGGCTACAGCAATTCGGGGCGTACGCCCGGGCGTTTTGGGGCGAGTTTTTGTTGGGGCGTGTTGGGGCGTGGCGCCAGAAAACTAACGAAAGTAAACAAAATTTGTTAAATAAGTCCCCTTAATATAATGCCCAAATTCTCAAAGTCAACATATAGTTCTCCAAATGTTTAAAAAGGCGGCATTAAATTTAAAAGTCAAGACCTTTTTTTATTGCTAGAATACCTAATATATATTCTTTTCAATTATTTATCTTGTGTTCTTCTCTTATACCAAAAAAATAACGAACGGTCGACATGTACTTGTAAGTAGCGTATAATAAATTGTTCTAATTGGTTTTTTTGTGAGGGTGGAGCATATATATATATATATATATATAAATGCTCACCAAAAAAAACTAATTAAAACAAATACTTCTTACTCTGTAGGAAACATGAGTTTACATAGAGTTTAGTCATCGATCACCATTCAACTTAAAAAAAACAAAAAAAAAAAAATGGACCCTTACTAAAAAAAAAAAAAAAAAAAGCAAAAAATAAATAAAAAATGAACCTCACCACCTCCAAACTCATGCAAAAAAAAAAAAAAAAAAAAGATGGATCCCATATTAAAAAAATTAAGCAATATAATTACTATCTGTAGAAACATGAGTTTACATAGAGGGGTTTAGGTAGGTACGTCGTAAAATTCAACTTAAAAAAAAACAAAAAAAAAAAAAGTGGACCCCTTGCTAAAAAAAAAAAAAAACAAGACAAAAAATAAAAAAAAATGAACCCCGCCCCACCTCCAAACTCATGCGAAAAAAAAAAAAAAAATGGATACAAAAAAGTAAAAATCAAGCAATATAAAAAAAAAAAAAATTAATTTACAAAAAAAAAAACGATGTGAAAAAAAAAACGTACACCTATATTAAAAAATCAAACAATATTCATACTGGAATTTTCATCCCATATTTAAAAAATAAACAACTGTTAAAAAAATGTAAGGCTTGTATTAAACACGATGCGTATTAGTAGCAAACGATAATATAATAAAGTTTTAAATACGAACCTGTTGCAATGTTATATTAATCGTGTTTTGAACATAGTATCCCCATATTGACAAAATCAAGCAATATATATAAAAAAATGAAAAAATTATGTGGCCCCATATTAAACAACATCAGGTAATTAAAAAAAAGTAAAGTTTTAGATACGGGAAAAAAAAGTGTTATATCCCATATTAACAAAAACAAGCAATATTGAATAAAGTAAATCCCGTATTTAAAAAACAAAAAAAATTGTGGGGGAACCACGTAAATATTGACCCCATATTAAACACATCAAGCAATATATAAAAAAAAAAAAAAAAAAAGTTAAACCCACCATCTCCAAACTAATCGGTTTTGAAAAATACCCCATATTAACAAAATCAAGCAATATATATAAAAAAAAAAAAAGTGAACCCGTATTAAAAAAAAATGTTACAAAAGTACCTTTAGCGCGATATTTGCGGGCTAAAAGCCGATATAATAAAGTTTTAGCGCTTTAAGCGCGGTATTTTCTGATGTTTATCAATTATGTTTTAACAAAAAAAAAAAAAAAAAATTTTAAAAAAGTGAATGCGTATTTAAAAACGAACGTAAAAAAAATTGTGGGCCCCATATATACACGATGCGTATTCGTAGCAAACACTAATATAATAAATATAAAATACGGAAACAAAGCGCAATGTTATATTAATCGTGGGCTCGCACGCTGCTATCATATCAATGAAAAAATTGTATATAAAAAAAAAATAGATCCCGTATATTAAAAAAAAAGTGGAACCCGCCGCTGTGTGTAAATGGGAAAAAAAAAGTAGGAGCACAAATTGATATTTATATCAATCGTGTTTTGAACATAAATAATAATTTGGTATTTAAAAAAGCTTAAACAACTGTTAAAAAAAAATATGGGCCCCTTATGTAAACACCATACTAAACAACATCAAGCAATATATATAAAAAAAAAAAAAAAAAATTAGAAACCCACCATCTCCAAATAAATCGTGTTTTGAAAGTGGACCCCATATTAACAAAATCAAGCAATATATATAAAAAAAAAAAAAGTGAACCCCATATTAAAAAAAATAATGTCAAACAAGGCTTTGTATTCGTAGTAAACACTAGTAGCCGAAAAAAAAAAAAAGTGCATCCCATATTAAAAAATCAAATAATATTCTTATAATTTCCAAAGTATCTCGTTATATAATAATGATGGATTCATTACAACGTGCGAAAAAAAAATTGTGGGCCCCATATATTGTACGGTAACATACTTAAAATACTTATATTAAAATAAAAAAAAATTTAATTACTTTTCATTTTTTTCAAACTCACGGTAATAAATGTGAAAATAATTGTGCAAGCAATATATAAAAAAAAAAAAAGTGAATCCCATATTAAAAAAAAACAATGTCAAAAAAGACTTTGTATTTGTGATAAACACTAATGTCGCTAAAAAAAAAAAGTGCACCCCATATTCTAAAAATCAAACAATATTCATATAATTTCAAAGTATCTCATTAAGTCAATAATGAAAAATTCATTACCGCGTGCGTATCAATCCATTTAAAAAGCAAATGAAAAAAATGTGGGCCCCATAATGTGTCTTAAAATACTTATATATTAAACACTAATATAATAAAGTTTTTTCATTTTCCTTAGCATAAATGTAAGAAAATAATTGTGAAACTATGTTTTGAAACGCGTCGTATTCATATTGACAAATAATAAAGTTTATATAAAAAAAAAAATGAATCATGTAAAAAAAAAAAAGTGCAGACTTTGTATTCTTAGCAAACACTAATATAATAAAGTTTTAGATGCGAAGCACAAATTACAGTATGTTATATCGTCGTGTTTTGAACATGGTATATAATAATTTGAACCCCTCGTATTAAAACAGGCCCATAAAAAAAAAATTGTGGGCCCCGTATATATAATGACCCCACACTAAACAACATCGAAGCAATATATATAAAAAAAAAAAAAAAATTAAATACGCATCTCAGCTCACGGTAAAAAAGTGGACCCGTATTAACGAAAATCGGCGAATATAAAAAATAAAAAAAAAAAAAGTGAGCACGTATTAAAAAAATAATGTCAAAAAAGACTTTGTATTCGTAGTAAACACTAATGTCAAAAAAAAAATGCATCCCATATTAAAAAATCAAATAATATTCATATAATTTCCAAAGTATCTCATTAAGTCAATAATGATGGATTCATTACCGCGTGCGAATCAATCGGGTAGTGGGAGATAGATGAAATTATTATACGATAACATACTTAAAATACTTATATATTAAAATAAGATAGAATTTAATTACTTTTTCATTTTTTTCCTTACTCCTAATAAATGTGAAAATAATTGTGCAAGCAATATATATATATAAAAAAAAAGTGAATCCCATATTAAGAAAATAAACAATGTCAAAAAGACTTTGTGACTGTAGTAACACTAATGTCCAAAAAAAAAAAAGTGCCCCGTATTAAAAATCAAACAATATTCATATAATTTCCAAAGTATCTCATTAAGTCAATAATGATGGATTCATTACCGCGTGCGTATCAATCCGCATTAGTGGGGAGCAAATGAGGTATTGTACGATAACGTACTTAAAATACTTATATATTAAAATAAGATAGAATTTAATTACTTTTTCATTTTTCCTTACTCTAATAAATGTGAAAATAATTGTGGGCTCCATATTAAACACACATGCATATTTGTAGCAAACACTAATATAATAAAGTTTTAAATACGGAGTACAATTCTGATATTATATTAATTGTGTTTTAGAGCATAGTATCCCATATTGACAAAATCAAGCAATGTATATAAAAAAAAAAAAAAAAGTGAATCTTATATTAAAAATAAATGATGTCAAAAAAAAAAAAGTGCGGACTTTGTATTCTTAGCAAACACTAATATAGTAAAATTTTAGATACGGAGCATAAATTACAGATATTTATATCAATCGTGTTTTATATATATATATATATATATATATATATATATATATATATATATATATATATATATATATATATACATGCAAACTAATAATGTCCAAAAGGGTGGGCCCCATACTAAACGACACCAAGCAATATAAAAATAAAAAAAAATAAAAAAAGAAACTATATAAAGCATGGGTTTAGACCCATGCTTCATCGTCCGTTGTCTCTTAAAATAACACCAAGCAATAAAAAAAGGGAAGACAAAAAAAGTGAAACTCACCACATCCAAACTCACGGGAAAAAAAAAGTAGACCCCATATTAACAGAATCAAACAACATTAAAAAAAAAAAAATGTGAATCACGTTAATAAAACAAACAATGTTAAAAAACAAATGCTTAGAAAATCAATAATTAAATCAATAACAATGGACTCTTTAGAATAAGGAAAAAAATTAATTTCTACTTTGTTTCGTTTTAAACATGTAAAATTAATTTAATAATTTAATTAAATTATCTAAATCAAAATTTGATAAAAAATAATAAGTATTTTACACCGATAAATTAATCGAATTAAAATTGAAAGTATCAGCCGGTATTAGCTTAAACATTGCTATTGTTTTATCTCAAAGAGAGAAAATAGTTTCTTTTTAAACAAGTCTTCTCTTTTAAAATATTAATAAATTTGCCAATTTTGTATTCGTATGAAACATTAATATAATAAAGTTTTAGATACGGAGCATAAACTACAATGTTATATTAATCGTGTTTTGAACATAGTATATATATAATCACTATTCAAAGACAATTATATACACATAGATCTTATTTCTCAATACAAGTGTTGGGCCCGTGCGCGGCACGCGCCTGGGCCTAGTTTTATATATATATATCGCTTATTTATAGTTTCTTCAATGTTTCACAACTATTTCACCTATTTAAAAGTATTTATTATAATTATATCATTTATAAAATACTAAAAATTAAAATCCCGTGGGGCTTACGCCACCATGAGGGTGACAGGCTTGCCCGCATTAACGCCTCGCCTTTTAAAACATTGAGTGTGATTTGTATTATATGTAGTATAATAAAAATGTTATACATAGAATAATATTCTTATAATTAATTACACCTTTTATAATAGATTAGATATAACTCGTATAATTTAATTATACACTCTATCTAAATTTTTATATACCTATTACAGTTTTATTATACGTTATATACTAAATTATATTATGTATATTGTACGTGTGGATGATTACTGTGGTTCTAAACCTTCCTGCATCAAATATATATAGCCTTGCGTAAATCCTATATAGCCAGCAAGAAGAAAATATGGAGATGAATGGAGAGATAAGTAATAGCAGGTGAGGATGTATTAGTTGAAGAGAAAGAAATGAGAAATATAAGTATTAATCGGTTAAACAAAAGAGATTAACAATCATAAAGGACTTGCCTTTTACCAAAAAGAGATAATAAATGATAATAATGATATAACTGAACCCCTAATTTTAAGTGGATATTTTTTCAGTATAATATTTTTACAATGTGTTCTTTTTGAAGAATTTTAGAAGCTATGCTAATTAAGTGCTTAAAATTAATACGGTGACTAATGGTGTAATTTTCTCTTCTTTCTTTTGGACTCAAGCATTTATGCAATGCAACTATGAAAAGGGAGCATGCCTATCAGGGTTATATTTCATTACTAGAGAAGGATCGAGTGAAAGCTAGCTGTTTCAGCTACTCCTAATTCGTAATAACTTTGGGTTGGGCAAATTTTTGGTGTAGTATGGCTTTAGCTTTTTTTCCCCCAAATTGTGAAGTTACATCGCTCGTGGATTCATCAAACGGGCTTCATTACGGCCATAAGTCAGAGATAGTCTCGGGCCCAAGCCCAACAGCATCCCTGCGATTTAAGTAGAGAAAATTACACTCTGGTCAAGTTTTTAAAGTTAAGCACAAAAATAGCACAACTTTTAAAGTTCTTCAAAAATAACAGATTTTGTTATCTTTATGACAAATTTTAAAAAATATTATGCGAAAAGGAATCTCCCTAAATTAGGGATTCAATTATATTTTCTTATTCTTCATTATCATTTATCTGCCTTCGACTGATAGATATCTTTATCACTTCCCCTCATCTGCTACTACCCGTCTTCTCATTAATTTCCGTTTTTATTTTTTTGCTGCTGGGGATTTTCGAAGATTTGTGCAAGGTTCATTAGGTTAGGAAAAATCGGTTACATTACGTTAAAAAGAGACTCATTAAAAAAACAACATTTATTAAAAAATACATTTCAAAACAATATATCTGATAGACAATTATTATATGAGGTATAACTGCATATATAAGTATTATTTTGTACACACAAAATTATACGAGATATATAAAATTTTATTATACAAGGAATAATAACACTATACGAGGTATATGAAAAGTATACAAGTTTTATTAAAATGCATAGAAAGTATAACAAAATTATATGAGGTATATAAAATTTATTAAACAAAGTATAATAAAATGTATTATATAAATTTATTTATGATATAAAAAGCGGTTAGAGAAGAATTTGCATATTCATGATATATATTTGTTATAAATTTATTTCTGATATAAATTTAGTTTCAAAATATACTTATATGGTTTATAAATTGGTAACGTTGGCAGGTACGGAATCATTCCCCTATAAAATAGCTGATTTAGGTGACTTATCTTTAATTAACTTTCAAAATTGTAGACATATCCTTAAATATAGCCAAAAGTTTTGGGAAGGATGGGGAGGATTTCAGGATTACTACATATTGGAATCCGTCAGGTGGATACTCTCCTATAAAAGTTTTATTCTAATAAATACTTTAGATGGCATAATTGATAATCAATTAATTCTGCTATGTATATGTAATAATTCTTTAATAACTGCTTAGTTATGTTTTTCCCCATTTAAGTAAGGGAAAAAACGCATCTTTTTTGTTTTTGTTTTTGCGGATTGGCTTTCAAAGGCACTGGTCTTTAATTTTTGTCCCCCAAATTGGTGGTCTTTAATTTTTGTCCCTTCGCCTAATACCCCGAGATTCTGGGTTCGAATCCCAACTCAGTTAAAAAAAAAATCGCAAGGCAGAGGTTTGGAGCAAAACCAGGTCAATTCGGGCAAAACTTAGGCCTTAAGGCAATGGTTTACCTTGAGAGAAACCTTTACCCAAAATTAGGCCTTAAGGCAGAGGTTTGTAAAATTTTAACTAAGTAAAAAAAATTTTAAAAAAATTGCTTTAAGGCAGAATTTTGTTTTATGCCTGAAGGTAAAACTCTACCTCACCTTAAAATAGAGTTTGAAACTCTACCTTTAATCCGAAAGTCTAAAAAAATTTTCAAATTAAAGACCAGTGCCTTTGAAGGCCAATCGTGCAAATGACCCAAAAAAACGTATATAGCAGCCCATTAGTGTTGATTACTTTTTGTGGGCAATTCGCCCTTCTTTTGGGGTGGTCTTTAAATTTTGCCCCTCATATTTGAAATCTTTAAATATTGCCAATCAATTTGAAACCCATAGGTTCCGTTTCGAACCCACGCGCGATCAAAATTTTAAAAAAAAATTCGCAAGCGGGAGTTTAAATTTATGAGTTTGAAACCTGTGAAGGAATTACTATAAGTTATGCCGGACCGGCATACTTATGCCTTATTAGGCGGACTTGGCATAAGTATGTCGGGTCGGCATTGTGATAATTCCAAACTTTATCCGATCCGGCATAAAAGTTTGCCCATTAAAAGTATCACCGCAAGCGAACTTTGTGAAGGAATTACAAAGTTATCTTGACCGACATACTTATGCCTTATGAGCAGACTTGGCATAAGTATGCGGGTCCGGCAAACTTTGAAAAAATTTTTTTAAAAGTTTGCCCATTAAAGTATGCAAAAACTTTGTGAAGGAATTAAAAGTTATCACCCGCGCACTTATGCCAAGTAATTTGAAGGCATGGTATGCCATGAATTAAAGATGCCAGTGCGACTTTGTCTTGCGATTTTTTTTTTTAATTTATGCTTAAGCGGGGGTTCGAACGTGCAAATGACCCAAAAAAAAGACCAGTATATGAGGGGCATAATTTAAAGACCCAAATATAGTGTTTAAAGACCACCCCAAAGAGAAGGGCACTACTTTTTGTAGCCCTAGAAGCATGTTTAAAATAAAATAGCCCCAAAATAGTATTAAAATATCCTTTTTTTCACTTATCCACTAAAAACTCATAATAGATACCCGGTGTAGAATACAGTGGTTGTGAATACTGGAACATATTTTGTACATGATACCAATAGAATGCGACGCATTACTTATAGAGATTGGATATATGGTGTATAAATCACATTTTGATAGAAATGATGTGTAAATTGGATAAAAAGACTGTAAATATTTTTTTTATCATAACATGTGCTTTCTTGGTATAAATGATGTGTAAATTGGATAAAAAGACTGTAATTTTTTTTATTGGTGCTTTCTTGGTATATTTGATGTGTAAAATGGTTATGAAGACTGAATATCTGGTGTATTATCGTTTTTCTGGTATAAGTGATGTGTAACATGTATATAAGGACTGAATATCTGCTGTATAAATTAGTCGAGCTAAGGCATTTTCATTTTTTTCCCCTTATCTGCCCTTGTCTTTTTTTATTGCTCAACCAGATTAACATTCCAGATCACTGTCATTAATATTTTGTCGCTTCTTTTTTGCAGAAGCAACACCTTTTTTTTAAGCTTCAATTTCCCAGTAGTTTTTAGACCCCCCGCTACTCCAACACGCGTTTTGGAACTGGTCCTTCGATCAACTGAAGTCAAACACACCTTCACAACTGCTATTGGAGTTGCATATTTTGGATTAACAATGTAATCCTAAAAGTCCGACACGAAAGCGTCATCCATAGGATTCAAAGTGATAGGTTTATTCACCTTTCTCTGCATGTCTTTGTACTCTTGTGAGAAGCCTTCTTGACCAGAGAAAATCAAACAAAAAAAAAATTGGAGTAAAATTTCACCGATTGAGAAAACTGTGTGAGATGGAGAGATATACGTAAAGAGATATATATGTATCCCTGTTTAAAGGGATAATGATACAATTAGATTTTGTACGAATCCTAACCCCTAAAAAATTGTGATTAGAATCAAAATCCTACAATTACTCCTAACTATTTGGCTGGCTAATAAAAGTTAAAATCATGTGGAAGTTGTTTATAATGGGTTGATAAAAACAAAATATGTTTATATTGAGTTTAAATGTTAAATGGGTTGCTGATTGGGTTAATTTTTCTTTAAGTAAAGAAGTCTATCATTTTTGGAATAAATAAAGTCTTCTTATTTATGACAATACTTTTAGAAAATTGACTGCTCGGGTAAAAAACTCTTATGTAAAACCTACTATTACTTCTATCATCCAACTAGAAAATCTATTTCTTTACGTCTCAATTTATGTGATACTAACAATATAATTTTTTTTCTAAAGTCGAAATATTCAAAAAAAACAACACTACTGAAGCAATCACATCTTTTTTAAAATCATTATTTATCTAATAAATGGTTAAGTGAAAAAATATTCTTAGTCCACTGCTTTTCCTTAAAATTGTATACGTTTCTAAATAAGAAGGGAATAGTTGTAAACACTCAATTTTGATCCTCCTATCTCAATTATTTTCTTAAGATTTCAATAGCGAATATCTTTTAAAACTTTTGTTCTCAAAAATTTTGGATTTAACAAAGAAAAAGCAACAAAAAAGAAAATTTTCATCTGATCACACTCTCATTACCTAAAACCTAAGTTCTTTTTCCTTAAAAATTTCATTTTACTTTTTTTGCAATTTTTCTTTTTCATTTATCCTTTATTTGCTGATATGTTTCCCATTTTGATATTTCTCTCATGTAATTACATCTCTTCCTTATATTCATTCCAACATTATTTTCCGGTTCCCATCTTTTCTCTCTTTCTTTTTCATTTTTTTTACATGTGTTTATCTTTATCTATTTTATTATTTTCTTTTCTTTCTCGTGTTCGTAATTATATTTAATTCCCCCATAAAATCAGAAAGTATTATAACCCTTTCTTTAAATAATCAAGTCATCTCCCCATTATCGCTTACTAATTTTTTATGGAATAAATTACGTGGCTTAACAAACAGTTAAGTGTTAATTAAATTTCGTAACTATACTTTCCCTTAATTACGCCCTATAGCTAATAAGTGTTTATTAATGACATTTAGTAACTTACAAGGTAAAACACAGTAAAACATATCCCAAGTGCGTGTATCCCCATTTTCTTCCAATTTCAAACCGTTTTCTCTCTCTTTCTCGATCAATCTTCTCCTATTTTTTCTCCATTTACCTTACGCACAATTCTCACTGTTTCATTCATCCTAAATTGTAGCTGCCCACTAATAGGTAAGTTTCTGGGGTGATTTTTAGTTCTTTACAGTGTATCTTGTTTCATAGATTCTTCCCTTTCATTGATTTTAAGAAAAACTTTACGACATTGCTAGGGTTTTTTCGGAAAAGTTTAGAAGTTTGTTTTAATGGAGGACGGAAGCACTCCAATCCGAGTTACTAGAGGTATACCCAATTTTGTCCAAAAGATTTTGATGATGCTCTATCTTTTGATTTGTGTATCACTCAAGATGAAGACGAAATTGCAGGCTCTGCTGCTAAAATGGCTGCTGTGAGTAGTGTCAAGCTGCCCCATGATAATGTAGGTATTGAAATTACAGAAAATGAAGGTGCAAAATATACCAAGCGGAAAAATAGTGCTCGGACTCCATCGAATTCCAAAGTATCTGAATCAAGTAGTGACAAGCGTAGAAAAGTCATTGTTGCCTCTTCAAAGAGCAAGGCTAAAATTGATGTTGAGAGCAAGGATAAAAGTGTTGCTGCAGAGCAGTCTTCAAAACCATTAGATGCTAAAAATGTTGATGAAGACAAGTCTTCAAAACCAGTGGGGGTGGTAGAACAGGTATTGTAATCTCTGAATACAATGTATTTTTTTTATGCACTCAATAAATCAATATGTATTTGATTGCAGTATCTTCTTTTTTTTTATATATATATATTTTGTATTGTATTTTTGTTGTGTTTGAGTTTGATAAAGATAGGAACTGTATTCATGTATATGCTCTGTATTCATGCAATACAAGATGAGTAGTAGCCCTTTTGAATGATATTGTATTCATTTATATGTTTTGGCTCTTGTTTATCTGATTTTATTCTCTGAGCCTGTATTCATGTATATGCTCTGCATTCATGCAATAAAATATGAGTAGTAGCCTTTAGGAGAGGATACTGTAGTCATGTATTTGTTTTTGGCTCTTGTTTAGCTACTTTGTTACTAGAAATGTATTCATGAATACAGTTAATGTATTGATTTTTTTGCTTGAACCTTTTTGCATTTGTGTCATTGAATACAGGGAAGTAGATTCTTTGTGAGATATCCTCCTACTCATTTCGTGCACATGTCTTGTCATACTCATACTGGAGTATTTAAAGATCTGAAGGATAAACTAACCGACAACCAACTTACCTTATTTGGTGAAAGTATATTTGGTGTATTCCTCCAGATGCAGCATTGTGAGGTTCAGTCACAAATGAGTAGGTGCTTCATGTTGAGAGAACTAAAGGAAAGCTCTAAAGATGCATTTGTAATTGACATAAATGGAAGCATTTAGCGGTTTACTATTAGGGGGTTTGACTTAATAACTGGTTTGAATTGTATTGGTGATGAAGAGGATTTTAAAGTTAAAGTTTACAGAAACAGGAAAAAAACAGGTTAATGGAAAGATACTTCGGTGGGTCTAAACTTCTGCCGAAGAAGGCGGCTTTGATAAACTGCTTTGAGTAAAAAGATTGGGGCCTCAACGATGTCGATGTTGTTAAGATTGCCATTCTGTATTTCATTCATATGTACATATTGTCCAATCAGAAGAATGTTGTAAATATACCAAGGCTTCATTTGGATTTAGTGGAGAGTGGACGCTACAGAGATTTCCCGTGGGGCAAGGTAGCTTTCCGCCAATTAATGAAGAGTATCTCACAGAAGATGGATTCTGTGAAGCAGTTTTATACACTTCATGGAATGCCACTTGCTATGCAAGTTTGGCTGTATGAGTGTTGTTCCAATGTTGATCCGACTATTGCGGTCCGGAACGGGAATAACATTCCCAGAATACTGAATTGCACCACTATAAAAAGTCAACCAACATTCAAAGAACTGATGGAAGGCATGTTTAAAGAAGACAAAACGGTAATTGTTTCTGCTCAAACTTTTTATATAGCCATTTACATTCATTTACTTTTTATATTTTTGATACAAGGTCTGACAGAGTTAAAATCTTACTTAGGGGATGCGTTTTTTTGGGAACATTGTGCCGATCGTGAATGAGGTTGCTGCTCTTCAATTGCCCCCGAATGACGTTCGCGTAGCACCAACTACAAATTTCCCGCAACAACCAGTTGATGATGATGATGATTTTACTACTACCCCACCCCGCGCGGCAAGGGACACTGATGCAAAGGGTTTTGTTGCATCCGAATCTCCACCACACAAGAAACGTAGACAGTTCTCCGTTGGAGGTTAATCGTCAAAGAAAGCAGATCCGGTGAATGAACCAATTCCAACACCAAGAAATACTGCACGGGGGGAGAGTAAAAGGTCTATTTCTCCAAAGGCCAACGAGGCAGTCCCTCGAACCCCCCCATCTGTCCAGTGTGATGTCCAGTCAACCAGTAAAGAAGACGAGATGCCTGTAACGAGGAAAGAATTTAAGAAATTTAAGAAGTCGGTAAGTGTGTTTTAATAGATTTGTTTAGTGTTTGTATGTAAATTTGATAATGTATGGTAAGCATAATATATTGATACTTCCTTGTAAATTTAGGTCAAGGAGGAGTTCAGTGATCTTCGTGATTTGATGAACGACAATTTGACAAAAATTCTTCAAGCAATCAAAGGGAATACTGATTTAGATAAGGTAAAATAAAACAATTAAACAAACTAGTTTATTCAACTTAACACTCATACATTTTTTTTAAGGGTGCTCGTAGCGAGGCTCCATTTCAGCAAAATGACGGTGAAACACATCATATATTTGCGGATGACATATTTGACAGGTCACCAGTTCATGAGGCAACAAAGGTAATATTATCGGTTGAATGGGTTTTTCGATACGGCTAAATGTTTTACCAAATCTGGTTAAATCAAGATTTTTTTTAAATGTATACAATATGACTATTACAGCTACATATTTTTAAGTATTTAGGAATTTGATGTAAGTTTTAAGAAGCCATTTCTTCATAGATACAGCAAAAAACTGTGTTGTTTTTTATAATACAGTGTTGTATTTTGAAATACGATGAGATCGAATTTAAATGATACGATTCATACGAGAGACTAAATTTAAAAATGATACGAGTTGCTACGATATCTTTGTATTCTCACACTACTGATTAAAACTTGACTTGTTGTATTCATCTTTTATAGTTGAATACAATATGAGTATTCAACTATATAATCTGTGTTGTATTTTAAAATACAGTTGACTGAATACAATATCTGTATTACACTTGCCTGTTGATTATTAACAATACAGTGGACTGTATTCATGTATATAGTGGACTGTATTCATTTATACATTAATACAGTGGATTGTATTCATACATACAGAATATGTATACAGTGGACTGTATTCATGTATACATTAATATCGAAGTTTTTAATTGTTGTCATCTACTTTAATTTTAGACATTTGGATCCCAATTCCCAATTAATACACCTCAACAAAAAACAAGTGATGTGGCTCATGTTGACCCTGCAAGCATATATAGCCATTCAAATGATGATATAATCGTCGATGCACTGGCCGACGATGTTGCCCATGTTGATCGTGATGAACATGATTCAAAACAGTTGACACCATACAATGTTGATTCTCAAAAGCAAGGACACGCGATTCATCAGGAAACTCAATTTGAGTTGGCTGACGAGTTGCTTCCGTCGTAAAGAACCATATCAAGAATTGTAATGACATTGCGTAAGGATAGGCGTCCTGGACCGTTGCAAATATCTCCCTATCTATCAAATTTTGGTTCAGCTTCTGGTATGTATTATTAGATAGTTCGTTTTACGATTGAATTTATTTTTTGTGGTCCAATTTTTAATGTAATTTCTTTATCAGTATTCAAGCGGCAGCGGTTCGGTTAAGTTGACTGCAATATTTGACAAAAAACACCCATTTGAGCAGTGTTGCATCACTATGGCTCCTGATGAAACAGTTTCGACAGAGTTCTCAAAATGGATTAGGGATGGGCTACTAGTTAGGCATGAGAGCAAGTAAGTTATGTCATCTTTCGTAATTATTTGTTTTATATAGATAACTCCCATTACATTACTGATATGTATCAATGTTATCATTGTCTCAAAAAAAAATTATTGATATGTATTTGTATATACTCTATAGAAAGAGCAAAGATGACCACTACAAAAAGGGGAAGGCAACATTGCCGTATTTTTTGGATTGTGGTAACAAGAAGATCAACGATAAAAATTGGTTTTACCTGTTAGCAATGGATGGGCAGTTGTTGAATGATGAGGTGTGATACAACTTTCTTTTTTTCACTAATAGTGTATTGTATTTAATGGTTTTCTCAAGTATTAAACGCTAACTGTTAGTATCCTTTTTTTCCAGCATATTGATGTGATTTTTTACTACCTACGCAAGAAATGGAAGTATGACACCAATAGCACATACAAGTTTACCACTGTTGATTGTCTTTTCAACACAAGAATTGATGCCATATCTAAATCCTATGGTGATCCGGATGGTGTCGCAAACCTAGGAAAACAAGAAGATTTTTTATGTGAATATGCGAAAGGCCACCGGATGATTTGCACTCTCCCGTGGCATATGGTTGATAATGTTTTTATCCTAGTGAACATGAAAGATAAAAATCACTGGTTGTTGGTTGTTCTATCATTCATGGATAGACGTCTATATGTATACGATTCGTATAGAGCATCGGGCCATGATGCGGTACATTAAGGTTGAAATAGACAAGTTGTCCTCACTATTTCCACTCTACTTACACATCACTGATTTCTATCAATTAAAGAAAGGCATTGATTGGGATGGCCACCCAGCATACAAAGAAAAAGCCAAGGCTGATAGGTTTGAGGTTGTGTATGTTCAAAATCTACCACAACAAAGGGCTGGTAGCATGTACGTGTGTTTACTATTTTTGCTCATTTTAAATACAAGATCAGCCATCTATCTAAATACATTTATATGTTTTTCTGTCTGCAGGGATTGTGGGGTTTATGTTGCTGCATATGCGGAGTATTTGAGTTTGGGAAATGGTATACCAGCCGAAGATTTTGATGTTGAGTTACTGCGTACTAGATATGCTGCACTTTTATGGCATGACGCTCGACAGAAGATGGAAGTTGAGGCGATAAGTGATGATGAGGCACCTCCAAAGCCAGTTAGAGTAGCGATAGATTTTGAGAATGTTGAAAAAATAGTTATTTCTTTGTTTCTTTAGTCAGTTAGGCCAGCAATTGTAAATCAGATTATGATGTTGTCCGTATTGGATTTTATGGTTGTATTTTTCATGGCTACATATGCACATTTCTAGTAATAGACGCACAATTTGTGTTGTGACTTTGTTATGAATACATTTCATTTTGTTATATACAGTCTTCTTTTCTAAATTACACAGCTGTATTCTGATTTGAAAACTGTATTTGTTCTGCTAACTGTTTTTAGCCAATACACTCCATGTTGGTGTATGTATTCATTTTTTGGAGTTTTCACTGTTTAACTGTATTCGATATTCTATTTTTTTACTGAATACATACCCCATGATGGTTTATGTATTCAATAATACATACTGTATTCTAAATACATAAACAAATGATGGTTTCTGTATTCAATATACACTGTGTTCTAAAATAAAACTCAATACATACCCCACAATGGTTTATGTATTCAATAATACATACTGTATTCTAAATACATAAACCAATGATGGTTTTCTATATTCAATATACACTGTGTTCTAAAATAAAACTGAATACATAACCCATGATGGTTTATGTATTCAATCATACATACAGTATTCTAAATACACAAACCAATGATGGTTCCTGTATTCTACACTGTGTTCTAAAATAAAACTCAATACATAACCCATAATGGTTGTGTATTATATACATACTATATTCTAATATTTTACAAGAAAAATCAATGAATACACCACAAACAGATCATCAAGTCACTTATAATGAAATACACCACAATATAGAATTGTTATACTTAATCATCAAAACTGATATAGATGACTAAAATCCATACTAAAACGGGCATGTAACATCAAAAACATACAAATCAGAAGAAAAACTAAAATTTGAACTATTTTCTTCTAGGCTCATTCCTACAAGAGCGCCTATTGTGACCTTCATGTCCACATCTACTTCAAGAATTTGAACGTTTATTTGGTAGCAATTCAGTTAAAGGCTTATCGCGTTTCTTCTTTGGCCTTCCGGGAGGTCTCTTATATCTCGGTGGCAGAACTATCTCTTCAGAGATGGGTGCAGGTATTTTCCACTCACTCTCATCGGGCAGAGGATACTCGGGGACATCATAGGTCTTCACAACAGTCTCCGGTTTGTATAAGTTTGAACAGTAGCTGTCATTGTTAGATTCTTGCTTTTAAGAACGGCCCAAGCATGTGGGCATGGCATCTCCTCCATTTGAAACTCTTTACAAGTGCAAGTTTTCTTCTCAAGACAAACTATGAAACGTCGTCCATCATCAATTACTGTGTGCAAGTATTCAGTTGCTGGTATTACCTAAGAAACAACAATTAAATTGGAGTTAGTATGGTTGCATACATTATACAGATCTGCAGTATACTGTACTTCAGTTTTTTGCAGGTGTATTTTTTTAATACACAACTGTATAAACTTATCAGAAAGCTACTGCTTACAATTCAGAAATGCCTTTAACATGGCCAGCAATAACAAATACATAATAAGAACATGAAAACAAACCTTCATGCGCGTCGATTTATACTCATTGATGGATAGCAACTCATTGAATTTTTTCCCAAGAGTAGTGAATGTATATGAACCATTTTGTCTGTTAGTGTGATTCCATCATCCAAACATCATCATAACTTCTTCAAGGAAATCATAGATTAGCAATTCTCTTGCTTGCACGATTGCCGAATTGATAGACTCAGCAATATTTGATGTCATAGTCCATGCTCTATTAACTGGAGCGTAAAGCCTAGCCCACTTTTCCCTTCCAGCCAAATCCAAGTATTCCTTCACACGAATATCCACCTTCTCAGCCTTTTCCATTAACATATCAAACTCTTCTTGCGTGTATGCGTTTGCCGTTAAATAGAACACTCCACTCAACATCTCGTGACTTTTCCTATATCTACTATATACATTCTTCCAAAGATGCCATATGCACGCAAAATGAGGAACACCAGGATAAATTCTAGATGCAGCCTTGATGATGCTTTCATGTCTATCAGACACAATACACATGTTCTTTCGTATCCCATATGATTCCTTCAACTGCAGAAAGAACCATGTCCAAGACTTATCATTCTCTGAATCAATAACGCCATATGCTAGAGGAAGTATGTTCCCTGCAAATACAGTTCAACACACAAAAAAAAATGTATTTCAGTTATTGAATTAGTAACAGTAACTGTATTCATGGTTACACAAATAATCAGAAACTGTACTTTTAGAATACCTGCACCATCCAAAGTACTTGCCAAAACAAATGTCCCATTGTATTCTGCCTGCCATCTACAACTATGATGGGACGACAATAGTCAAATCCTTTTATAAAGGCATACAGTGCAACAAACAGATACAAGAACTCATTCCCAGTATTCTTGAGCATTCTTATATGAGAACCTGGGTACGTTTGATCCAAAATGTAAACATATCCAGGTAATTTCTTGTATGAATCAGCTGGATCCCCCTCAACTCCGTCACAGCCTTTTCTTTATCACGATAAGCCTTCATGTAGGACACTTCCACACCAAATTCATTTATCACATCATCTGTTATATCCCTTGGAGTGTACTTTCTGTTATCATTTGTTATTTTTGGTTTAATAATTCTTGCTACAAAACCACTACTTGCTTGATTACAAGAATACACCTTATCCTTCAACGGATAAGTGTGTTTGTCCACAAACTCTCTGATTTTGAACATTGTTGATCTATTAACTTGAAGCCTTTAATTTCCACTCACATTGTTCTAAAATACACCTAATGGTGTAGCTGCAAATTCAGATTTGTATGCATATACATTCAGCAGCCAATACAGATAAATTCATTATGCAATCTTTTGACTTAGAACACACATACCAATCAGACACAAATATAACCAGCTATGTCTAATACACTCACTTAAGAATAAAACTAAGATACAGAAATATATATACATATTATTAACAACTAACCTTATAGAATTTGACCTCTCCGTACGGAATTGAAACCTATTATCAATTGCATACTTCGCCATCACAGCCTTCAAAGTATTCTTATCATTGTATACCTGATTTACCATAACCTGCTTGTGATTATTGTTTGAAATGATCAAATCATTGTATACAACTATTGGCTGACCAACAGTCGTGGTTACCAGTGACGTAGCATCATCTGTATTAATAGATTGTATTTCATGATTATATGGTATTAGCGTTGGTTGACCTTGAACAACAATTTCACCCGACACACTTTGTTCACCCACCTTATCAGCTGTAGTAATACACAACGGATATATCCCAAACTGCCTATTCTCTTTTTTCAGTTCAACATACACCCTGACACTCATGTCATTGTGTATTTCAAGAGGCATAGAATCACCCTCGATCATGTATCTGATATTGATGATTTTCATAGTCGTATCTATTCGCACCTGATTTGTTATTGCAGCAACTAAATCATCATACGATGCATAATCTTTGAAAACGATTGCATCTATTGTGTAATTCACAAAACAATTCTCAGCATTCCAAAACCCGGAATGTCGAATAACTGCAGTTATGTTTGACATATTTTTGTATTTGAATGCAGCTTTGTTGATTACCAACAAAAATCAACATAAAACTAACCTTTCATCATCAACATCCTTTGAACTAATATCTACCTTCAAAATTCCCAATCAATTAACGTATATAATTTCGATGAAAACAATACAACAATTTCGGCATACGTCAACACTACTAAAACAGTAGAAACTAACACGAACAACATCAAATTGGATGTTTACAAACGTGGTGTATTCGCATTTGAATGTTGACGTATTTTTTTGGATATTTTTTGGAATATTTGAATTCAATTTTTTTGAAAGGATATGCTCTGTTTACACGTTTTTGGAGAAGATTTTAAATTTGAAATAATGAAGTAATTGAAGAATCATGTGACATTATGAATCCAGGTTGTTGAGAGTGATTTCAGGAAGATTTTATTTGGATTGCCATATATACAAGATTTTATCCCACGATTCCAGCAAATTAAATAATTATTTCAGCAAAATTCAGCGACTGTATTCATGAATACAGCTAGTTATAATATTGAATACACAAATACACAGTCGCTGAAACAAGCTACAATGTTTGTTACAACGCGTAAATACCAAACATATAGCTACGCCCAATATTTAACCCTTAAAAGGTAGTCATTTGTGAAATTTTCCCTTTTTTTAAAAAAAAAAAAAATCAGTTTCTCTCCATGTAAGGCTTTTCAGCCATCTTGTTTTGAGTGAACAGGTGGTCAGCCCTGTTCTTGCTTTGTAATTCTGTACTTTGGTTTAAATAAAAATCATTTATTTACCCAAAAAAAAAATTAGTTTCTCTCTGCATTATATTTATGTATTAAATTTAAAATAATTACTCCAAAAATTACTTCATGAGTAATCTTAGTGATAATGCTTTATCTTTATCTTCTTTCTCGCAAACCTCTTTTTTTAGCTTATAAAACTCGCATGTCATAAATATCTTCAACGAAGGACCTTCAATATTTTTCAAGAGTTGTACTTGATGAAAACTACTACTTCTTAATGATTTCAAAGACCTTTTTCAAATTTGCTTGCTTTGTATATATTTTATTTCCTTTTGCACCCTCGCTGAAAATAAAAAATAACTACACAAAATAACATATAAATTTAGAAATAAAAATGTATCCTCGTCCTTGCTCAATAAACCCAATTTTGATTTATTTGTTGTGGTTCAAGTGACCTGGTTACTATTCTAAATTTTAATTCACCTAAATACATAGTTTTTTAGTTTTAAAGGATTTACATTCTAATTTATCTTAAATCATGCATATATAACTCCGATCTTAAAATAAATTTAGATAATTAAACATTTATCAAAAATAATATTATACTACAATTGTTATTCAACTTAAATGTGACATAGGCAGTGATTCAACTTAATTGTGATATGTTTCTTAGCTTCCAAATATGACATCGAACATGGATCAAATAGGCAGCTTCAAACCCATTCTACTCTTTGTTTCAAACAAGTCTAATCTAAAAAACTTTAGAAACTCATAGGTTGCACTTTGACCACTTCTTCAGGAATCTAATAAAGAAATATTCCATTGAGATCAGTCACTAACCACAATGGTCTCACACGATGTTAGCATGTATTATATATAATAATGCATATCCCCTTTACTTTACTATACAAAAGATATGCGACATGTATACAACTGCTTATAACCCTAAGGCTATCATCAACTTTAGTGTTATATAACCAAATTCTTGAATTGTGTTAATTATTACTCCCTCCGTCCCATTTTAATTGTCTTTTTAGCTCTTTCTGTCCATTAAAAAAAACAAAATATAAGTATAGTCTATTAAATTACCCCTATTTAATTAATGTAGACTGATTTTTTCCTCTTAAATATTGTGTATACCTCTTTAATATTAGGATATAGTTGGAAACAATTGTCAACTTTATTATTGAATTAATCCATAAAGTGACAATTCTTTTTTAGCTAAAGTGACTGTTAATTTGAGATGGGGAAGTAAAATCTTAATTTGGTATGGAGAACTCTTGAGCGCGGCAGCTAAGTTTAAGTTTATCTTTTAGAAATTACTCCCTCTGTCCCAATTTATATAAGGGTAGTTGACTTGGCACGAAGTTTAAGAAAGAAGGAGAACTTTTGAATCTTGTACTCTAAAATAAGCCAAAGAATTCTTTGTGGCTAGAAATCATTTCATTAAGCCGTAAATGGGAATTGTAGATCTAGTTAAGTTATTGATAAATATACAAAGATGTCATTCTTTTTGGGACTGACTAAAAAGGAAATAGTGTAATACAAATTGGGATAGAGTGAGTAGCTAGTTTCACATTTATTTTGTCTAATTTTAACAACCAATCATATATCCAATTCAATATTCCATTAATTAATCCTTGTATGAAATACTAATAATTGTTATTGAACCCTTGTAGTTCATTATTTTCTTTTCTCTTTCATAATCAAATTTTTCAATGGAACGGACATTCGCAGATTAAGAGAAATAACAGTGCTAGCATGTGCTATGCATGTAAGGATGGCCCGGTTAGGGCCATGAGTTCAAAATAATTTTTTCCTTTGCACTTCGAATTTGCTAATAAATCATCAGAACCTATTTCCGTTACTTTCTCCATAATTTCTCCCTTTGTTTACTTCCTACTAATTACCAAATCGTCAATAAAATTAAATGGTTATCGACGAAATATACTTCGGTATATAAACATGGAAGAGAAAACTAGGGGCAAGGTGCTATTGGTAAAAAATTAACTTTATTAGTGTCGAGAAAGAAAACTATGGTTAGACTTGCATTAATAGCATCAACCAAATTAAAATGGGAGCATATTTTTTATTTTAACTATATAGAAGCATGGGTTTAGACCCATGCTTCGTCGTCCATCCTCCTTAAAAAAAAAATGTGGGCCCTATACTAAACACCAATCAATATTAAAAAAAAAAAAAGTAGAATCCACCATCTCCAAACTCACGGAAAACTATATAGAAGCATGGGTTTAGACCCATGCTTCGTCGTCCGTCCTCCATTAAAAAAAAAAAAAGTGTCGGCCCCACACTAAACACCAACCAATAGTTAATAAAAATAATTAAAAAAAAAGAAGAAAAAGAAGAAAAAAAAAGCGGAACCCACCATCTCCAAACTCATGGAAAAAAAAAAAAGTAGACCCATATTAACAAAATCAAGCAATATCACACAAAAAAAAAAAAAAAAAAAAAAGTGAATCCCACATTAAAAAAACAAACAATGTCAAAAAAAAAAAAAAAGTGCATCCCATATTAAAAAATCAAACAATATTCATGTAATTTTCAAAGTATCTCATTAAATCAATAATGATGGATTCATTGCCACATGCTTATCAACCCATTAGTCGGAGCAAGTGAAATTATTGTACAGCAAAAAACATGGACCTCATATTATTGCTTTTCTTCAAAAGGTTGAGTAGCCAAACCATACAATTTTCTTTCTTTTTTTATATTAGCCTGAGATGTAATCTAGATATTGAACTGTTGTATTTGCTATTCATCCATGTTATTTATTTGTTATGTTTACTAAAATAAATATACTTAAAATACTCATATTTTAAAACAAGATAGAATTTTTCATTTTTTTCCTTACTCTAATAAATGTGAAAAGAGATTAATGTCATAAAAGAAAAAATAATATTAAATGGAGATCAAATAATTAATAAGGTAAATTGGTGATATTATAATTCTAATTGACGTTTCCTTAAAAAATCGTGCAAAAGACAACATGACAAGTAAAATGAGCTAAACCAAAAATATTTACCAAAAATTAAAAAATAGTAGTTCTTCATTTAAATAGAAAATCAAATTTCTACTTTGTTTCATTTTAAACATGTAAAATTAATATAATAATTTGAATTAGAAATATCCAAATCAAAATTTAATAAAAAATAATAGGTATTGTTTAGGTTCAATCTACATACATTAACAATAGAATATTTTACACCTTTAAATTAATCGAATTAAAATTCAAAGTATCAACTGATGCTTAAATATTACTATTGTTTTATCTCAAAAAGAGGAAAATAGTTTTAAATAAGTCTTCTCTTTTTAAAAGTATTAATAAATTTTTGCCAACTTTGTATTCGTAGCAAACACTAATATAATAAAGTTTTGGATACGGAGTACAAACTACAATGTTATATAAATCGTGTTTTGAACATAATATATATATATATATTATGTATGTATATTACTTTACTTTACTACTATATAGAAGAGCCGGTTTATAAACAAGATCGTCGTCCGTCCTTTGGTCCCACTTTTTTATTTAAGGGCAAAAAAACCCTTTGTGGTCCCACCCACTTTTTTATTTAAGGGCACAAAAATGACATTTTATACTTTATATTACCAACTCTTCTAAAAAGTAGATAGAAATACTTTATTATAGTTCTATTTTTCTACTATATAGAAGCATCGGTTTACCCATGCTTCGTCGTCAGTCACTCTTTAAAAAAAAAAAAAAGGTTGACCCCATAGTAAAAACGCCAAGCAATATTAAAAAAAAAAAAAAAAAAGAAGGAAAAAAATGGACCCCACCCTCTCCAAATTCATGAAAAAAAAAAAAAGTGGAATCCATATTAAAAAAACAAGTAATGTCAAAAAAACCGTGCACCCCATATATTAAAAAATCAAATAATATTTATGTAATTCCCAAAGTATCCCCATCAAGTCAATAATAATGGATTCATCACACGCTACGTATTAACTCATTAGTG
This sequence comes from Lycium ferocissimum, assembly GCF_029784015.1. Taxonomy (NCBI): domain Eukaryota; kingdom Viridiplantae; phylum Streptophyta; class Magnoliopsida; order Solanales; family Solanaceae; genus Lycium; species Lycium ferocissimum. The sequence goes on from NC_081350.1 coordinate 15,907,787, forward strand.
GGAGCAAATGAAATTATTGACAAAAAACATGGACCCCATATTATTGCTTTTCTTCAAAAGATTAAGTAGACAAATACATACAATTTCCTTTCTTTTCTTATATTAGACACACAGACTTGAAGTTTTAACAAAACAATTCAAATTTCAGGACACACATACCTTCAGTTTGAGTTCCACATTTTAAACTTAAAGGATATATATATCATGCTTATTATCTTCGCATTTTACCTTTTCTTTTCAAATATTATTGTATGTATTTGAAGTTCAATTCTGTGTAAAAAGTGACTTAAAACTCTGTGATTTATAATGAAGACATACGAATAAAAGCTATTAATCTTGATCACTAGCTAATCATCTTAAAAGCAGCAATAGATTAATTGTTGTATTTGCTATTCCGTCATGTCATTTATTTGTTATGTTTACTAAAATAAATATACTTAAAATATTTATATTTTAAAATAACATAGAATTTAATTACTTTTTCATTTTTATTTTTACTCTAATAAATGTGAAAAGAGATTAATATCAAATGGAGATCAAATAATGAATAAGATAAATTAGTCAAATTATAATTCTAATTCACGTTTCCTTAAAAAATCATGCAAAAGACAACATGATAAGTAAAATGAGCTAAACCGAGAATATTTACCAAAAATTAAAAAATAGCATTTCTTCGTTTAAATAGAAAATCAAATTCTACTTTGTTTTGTTTTAAACATGTAAAATTAATTTAATAATTTGAATTAGAATTATCCAAATCAAAATTTGATAAAAAATAATAAGTATTTTACACTTTTAAATTAATCGAATTAAAATTAAAAGTTTCAATTGATGCTTAAATATTGCTATTGTTTTATCTCAAAGAGAGGAAAATAGTTTCCTTTTAAACAAGTCTTCTCTTTTAAAAAGTATTAATTAATTTTTGCCGACTTTGTATTCATAGCAAACACGAATATAATAAAGGTTTAGATATGGAGCACAAACTATAATGTTATATTAATCGTGTTTTGAACATAGTATATATATATATATATATATATATATATATATATATTATCACTATCCAAACACAACTACATACACATAGATACACTATAATCCAAAGTGTTGAGCCCATGCTGCCATCTAGTAATATGATATAGATGGATAATGCAAAGAAAGTAAGAGAGCGTCTCACCATCAAAGAATGTGATGTTGCGGACAGGGCTGCTTTTTCTTTAACCAGAGTCTTGGATTCGAGTTCTAGGTATGAAAAAATCTTGATACGGAATGCTCTTCTAGAACTCAACACGACGCGAATCATGATTAATCGGACTTCAATGCGTATACCAATTCACTACAAGAAAGTACAGAAATAGCAATAAAAAATTTAATATTTGGCAACAACTTAATTTTATTGTTGGCAAATGAATTTTTTTGTTGCCAAAGAATTTAATTTTGTTGCCATAGTATTGATTATTGTTGCAAAAAGCACTTTTGACAAAAAAAAAATTATTGCACGTTGTTGCAATAACAGCCGTTGGAAAAAGTCTATGCAACAAAAAAAAATTATTACCAAAAATATTTTTTGCAATAATAATCAATCTATGGCATGAACAAAAAATTTTGTTGCCTTTTTTTTTTTTTTTTTTTTTTATAGTGCAAACACGAGCAAAGAAAAAAAAAGCGTCTTAGTCACGTGACTTGTGCCAAAAACAGCAGTTAGAGGATCCCAAGTGCGGTGAAGAGGGGGATTAAAATTAGAGTGTCACGTGACAGGACGTGCCACGTGCTCTCACGTTGCTGGATGCTTAAGCTAAGAAGCAAAACTAGAAAGAAAAAGGTCAAAAGAGAAACTAAAACAAGAAAAAATAAAGGAAAAGAAAAAAGAAAATTCCCCCTTAATTAGATGCCACGTGGCATTGAATACCGTCAGTTGTGGCTTTGGATATGAACCAAAGTTAGTCACATGGTGAGCTGACACACCCTCCACCTATCACGTGCCGTTAGGACCCCCGCTAACAGTGGAATATATCTTCAAAAAGAGAATTCCCAAGTACTGCTTAATATTCTCTCTTTCAATTTATGTAAACTCATTTAATTGGGCAAGAAATTTAAAAAAAAAAAAAAGACTTTTAAATTTATGATATTAAATGAGTCATATATATTTTGTGTGGATATAAATCATTGCATAAAAGTAAATTGTTTCCAAATATAGAAAGGGGTCATTTTCTATGGCACGAACTAATAAGAAAATAGGTTCACATAAATTGAAACGGAAGGAGTAATATACTTTCCATTTTAGTTGATTCCTAAAATAGTGATACATCTCTTTATATAGAAAACATTTAATTTAAAACTTTTTTTTTCTCTTAATGAAATGATTTACAGTTATACAAATATTTATAATTTGTTTTAGACCATAAATTTAAAAATCTTTCTTTCTTTCTTAAATTTTGTACCTAATCAAAGTATATCACATATATTTAAACGGAGAGATTTATTTAGATATTTATTTTTATGTAAAGATAAAGCATTTTGAAAATAGCAAACAGGCACGCTCTGCTATATACTATCTCCTTGGTGACCTTCAAGCTAAGGCAACATCCAGGTACCTTCGCCTTTTCCAGTGATCACTCTTTACTCTTTGAAAAATAAAAAGAAAATGAAATTCAAACACTAAAGCAGTAATATTAGATTTAGTTGTGAATCTTCCCGTTCAATGTATATTCTTGTCAATTGACGAAACTGACTACATAACTCATAATTGTTCATCAACTGTTTTAGAAGAAAGGGGGAAAAAAAATAGGTGCAATTTAATGACACGTCGAAGAAACATATACACACAGAGAGAAATTTAATAAAATGCAAAGCGGAAGATATATGTATAATATGCTACAACTTAATCCTTGATGAAATTTAAAAGATGGAAATTATACTATCCTTAACTTTTGGTTTTAGCGAGAAGAATTGTTCACGGAATTTTCAAAATTGGTAGCAACTATATAAAGGTCAGGACGTCAGGTATTAGTCAACAAATTGAAATTTTAAAGTTGATATTCTATTATCACTTTAATTTCCCAGGCAAGTAGTCCTTCCAAAATGTACTCACTTGATCTTCTATTAAATTGTGTGCATCATTTTGTTCACTAACAAAACTAAGCTTCCTTTCATGCGTACTTAGTGTAGTTTTCACCATAAGAGTTATTCAAATTATTATTTATTTGTATTTGAAGTTTTAAAACGTCTCACCTATTTTGTAGTTTATTTTGTAATTGACACTTCACTATCTAATTGAAACGACAATAAAATATTTGAAAACAAAAGAGTAATAAGAAAATAAAATTAAGAAATATGAGTAGCAGTGTATTTCTTCCTGCTTTTGACGGTGACTAAAAGGTGGTAGGTATTAGTTATCTCAATGGGTTGATCATGCAGTAAATGAATGGAGTAAATACCTGCTCCTTTCGGTGACCAAACAAAACCAACCAAATTCAGAACAGTGAACTAAAACAAAAAATAGCTAATTTTTTTTTGTTTTTTCCTATTCATTGGTGCTGAGTAATGATGGTAAGGTTAGTTATTTGGTACTGAGTAACACCATGACAAAAAAAAAAAGAAATGCTGCACTTAAAAAAAAAAACTGGTATAATGTCTTCCATTGTACCAATTTTTCTTTTAAGTGCAGCATTTCTTTCCATTATACAAAGTATACTGATTGTGACTAAAGTTTTTTTTATTCAACTATTTTTCCGAAGCATACTAAAAAAGTAAATGATTTCTAACGATAATTATTTCTATTACTTTCAGAACATTACGGCGAATAAATTTAGAAGCGGATTCAAAAGTTAAACTTGGGGAATTCGACTTATAAAATTCTTAGCAATGAATTAATTATAATTTTAGGGGTTGTATGTGAAGTATAAGCTAAACTAATCATGCTATATAAATCCGTATTGATTTATTTATATAACGTTTAGTATAAATATAAAATTTTGCATTAATAGTTAATCTCTATATAACTTTATACGACGTTTAATAATCGAAACTTAAATTGATATAACTTATATAGATTTTAACACCCAAAACCAAACATTATATATGCAACTAATATAGGTATAAGATACGCGAATTAATGTAACATTTTATACAGGATAGAAGATGGAGTAAGTAATTTATGTATTATAAGCAATCGTGATAAGATAATCTGAAGATAAAAGTAGCATAACAATAAGTAATTCCTAAAATAATCCACGTATTATTTATTTCCCGCACAATATATAATACATTTATTATTTATTTTTCGTATACCAATTTTTGTATTATTTATTCTTCCCATAAAATTCTCATACTCCCTGCGTCTCAAATAGTGGTCATGTTTTTCATTTACACACCCCTTAAACAACATTAATAAGGGTATCATTTTGAATGTTTTACTCTCTCATAATATTGTAATTAATACAAAGGTAAAATGGAAAAAACTACCTAAGTTTATCTTGATTTTTAAAAATGATAAATATTTTGAGACGGAAGGATATTATTAATTCATATATAACTAATTTATAAGTTATAATCCTCCTATACTTAATTCATCAACCAACCGACCCCTAAAAATCATGAGATTTGATTTAATATTTATTAACAAATTAATATATATGTCTACATCTACCCCTGAACGAATCCTTATCTTCCACTGCACCCCTCCATAGCAGGACGGATGCAGAGTAGAGTTTGTGGCATCGGACTTAATATGTTTAAATGCGAAATATCAAATTATGTGTAAAAAATTACTAAAATTCAATAAATAATAATTTTGAAGTCATAATTTACAAAATAAAATAAGTTCAATGATAAAAATCTTAAAACTTATACAATTTAAATTAGTTGAATAGTGGTAGCTAGTGAGCAAAGGGTGATAAGTTAGTTATCCTTCATCCAAGTTGAGTTTGATGATGCAATAAATAACCCTATGACAACATTAACCCCTTATCCGCTCTCTTACACATTTATCTCGGGATCAGCACTATTTTTACATACCTTGCCCAGTGAATACCCGAATGACACGTGTCCAGAAGCTCATATTTTAGTTGCCCCGCTGTAATCCTACGTGGCATCACTTGGGATAAAAAGTAAAAAACTGACTTGGAAGGAACATCTTCACGTTGGAAAGATCTGGACCGTTGGTTTTCATCAAGCCTAGCTGTAACCGTCGTGCTGTTTAGTGGAAGGGTCTGAACAAGATGATAAAATCAACAAGGGGCAGAACCAAAACGGAAAAGATTTAATTAGGAGGGTTGAAATAAATTAATGAAATAAAATAAAGGAGATTTTCAGAGATATTTTAGAAAAAAGACTGTTAGAGAAGAAAAATAACTGTTTTTACACGAATCCCTATGATAGAAATTAAAATTAATTGCTTAGGAATCGGGCTGTAAAGTTTGGACGATAGTGGCACGAGTCGCAGCGACAAACATGCTAGATCGGTTCCTTCGGAGTTGAATTTTAGTAAACTCTCATTTTGCCTGTTTAATTAATTTATTAATTACCTTTTCTCTCAGTTAATCGTTTCACAAACAATTTTGGTAAATTTTCATTAGTGATTTCCGGGATTACCTTGCTGTAATTGGGTTTTTTTTTTAACTATATTTTCTTTTCTGAAAGTTGCAACTGACAATGCTTGAGAAACAAAATGTACTTGATTTTGCAGTTGTTGGTACGTGCAGTTATAATTGTTGTACATAGTGGGTTAATAATTATCCTCATGATAAGCTTCAAGAAGTGGACTCTCATGGGATGGGACTGGTTGATTTGTGATGTGGGGTCATGGTTTTACCCATTTCCCCTTTTGTAAACTGTATACGCCTAATAGGGAATAGACTCGAGTTAATAGTAGTGATCAAAAGGTCACCAACAGGTCTCATCAAGTCAAAATTTGTAGATAAGTTTTTTTTAAATGCGAAATTTGACATCTTGAAGATAAGATATGTTATGAATTATAACTAATAAAAATAATTGTATGATGTAAAAAATTATTTATACCAAACGATACAGAGTAAATTTAGGGATGGTAGCAACAACAATACCATCTCTATTACTAATTTGAACATTTCAACTAATGATTTTAGTAGGCTCAATCCTCCTTCCTCTTATATTTCCTTTGTATTTTGACCGTTTACTTATATTTATATTTTTCATACAGTGTTTTTCCAGTTTGTCCTTGCTTTTTATCCTATTTTGCCGAACACGAAATATCAAGCGTTTTTTTTCTCCGTCAAATCTTTACCCAAGAGAAGATGATGTTAAACAACCTAATTAACCAAAATAGTTATGGCAAATTGATTAAACTTAATTATGTGTGCAGACTTTGAAAGCATAATATATATGTGTGGGTCACTAAATAGTTCAGATTGGATGAGGGGCGGAGCTAAAAATTCGGATATGAAATCGGTCGACTGCAGTAGCCTTTGCTCAAACAATGAATTAACACTTGAAGTCATCATTCTAAAATACATAACTCATTAAGTTAATTCTGATTCCACCTCTGAATTGGACTAATGTTTATGTTGGTGATCATAAGATTGGTCCCTAAGTACCCTATATCCATGAGGCACTTTTTGAAGTGAATCTTTCTCATAAGAGAAAAGAGTTTGGTGGTGAAGAGCTAAAGATGACCCAGTTCTGAAGTAAAGACCATGGCCACAGTCCCATATTCATTATTCATTTTCACATTACACTACACCTCACGTGTGGTCCACCAATCCTAACACTCCATGCCCTAAAAATTAGTATTAATTACTACATTCTTCTTTTTCTCCACACAAATTAATGTCACTCAAGGACTATCATGTAAATTCACTACCCAAATTTACCTCTTTTTCTTCTATTTAGCATAAAGACACTTTAACAATTGTTATTTTAATGTAAAGAAATTGCCAAATATCTAGCTTTTTTTAAAGCCATAATTTTTCCTGATCAGCATCCAAAATTTCAGCTGTTTGCTTGTCCCCTTCAAACGCAAATAAACCCCCTCTCATTTCTCTTCTTCTTCCGCCTCTCTCTCTCTCTCTTTCTCCTCCAAAACTTACACTCCTCACAACTCTCTTTCCTCTCTACAATTTTTCCTTCTCACACCAAAAGCACACACTCCTTTCACACATTCCTCTTTTAGCTCCTTTTACATAGTTACTATCCAATGGAAACACCTGAGTTCTTCCAAGCAAGTTACTACAACTCCCATTCCGATGCCAAAAACGGTGACCATTTCGTCGTTGAGGACCTTTTGGACTTGCCTAACGATGATGGAATGGTCACTGATGGTACGTTGGACGCCACATTCACTGGAAATTCCACGGATTGTTCCGTTGTCGATAATTCATGCAACTCCTCATTGTCCGGAAACAATCACGACCCACAATTACTAGGTGACAATATTGGCTATCGAAATTATCCTGACGGACACTTCTCCAGTGACTTCTCCGTGCCGGTAATGAAAATTTTCATGCACCCAATTTCTTAACGTGCTTTTGTTTTAAGTTTTAAGTTTTTATTTTTTCTTGTAAGAAAAGAAAAAAGTAGTCACTAGACATGTAACTTTAACGCTTTTGTGAGGAGTTTCTTTTAATGGCTTTTGTTTTCTTCCAGAAAAGAGAAACATTTACTTTTCTTGTTTGGTTGCTGTGAATACAAATTTAAAGATAAAGAAAATTCAAGTTTCCTAACTTGTCGGGGAGGACCATGCTGCATTTTTAGTTTCCTCTAAAATTAATTCACTTAAGTAATTAATTTGACGTGACGAATAATTGTTGGAATATATCTTATATTTGCAATTCAAATTGTTAGTGATTGTTACTAACCATCATTCGAACCATTATATGAGTTATTATTTATTATTATCCTAAAAAAAATTGTTATTTTTCTTTACACAGTATGATGATTTGGCCGAGCTGGAATGGCTATCGAATTTTGTGGAAGAATCATTCTCAAGTAACGAAATGCAGAAATTACAGTTAATTCAAGGAATGAAGACTCGAACTGATTCGGAGACTCACCAATTTATTCCTGACCCGAACCGAGCATCTGCAGCTAACCCAATCGGGTTCAAGCCAGAAATGCCCGTCCCGGGCAAAGCACGTAGCAAGCGGTCACGCATGGCTCCAGGCAACTGGGCGTCCCGCTTGCTAGTCGTGTCTCCTAACTCTCCCAACTCTACAACCCCGGACTCCCCGATGGACACGTCATCAATGCAAGACATGTCATCGTCATCAGAGTCCGGGATAATAATTCCGAGCTCTGGTGGTAAGAAGACAATCAAATCTTCTACTCCGAAAAAGAAAGAGAGTACTCATCATGTTAACGTTCCAAATAACATGGCTAGCAATAGTGAAGGAAGGAAGTGTCTTCATTGTGCTACAGATAAGACACCACAATGGAGAACTGGACCAATGGGTCCAAAAACACTTTGCAACGCGTGTGGTGTAAGGTACAAGTCTGGACGTCTTGTCCCTGAATATCGTCCTGCTGCTAGCCCAACTTTTGTGCTGACTAAGCATTCGAATTCTCATCGCAAAGTGCTTGAAATTCGGAGGCAAAAGGAAATGACTCGGCCTGATCAACACCACCAATTCCTTCCTCAGAACATGATGTTCGATGTATCCAATGCCGATGATTACTTGATTCATCAACATATTGGGCCCGATTTTCGACAGCTAATCTAGTGATCAATGGTACTGGTTTAGGAGTTTGCTTTCTGATATTGAGTTTCTCTTCTTAGAGGATTGAATTTCCTGATTTTTTTTCTAGATTAATTTACTAGGACTAGATTCCTAGCTTATCGAATTTTGTAGCTTTGTTATAGAAATGAAAAAAAATTACAAAGGAAAAGTGAGAGACTAAAAGAGTAAAGAATGAGCAGTACAAGTAGAAGGTGTAGGGTCTAGTGTCCTAAGTTTATGTTCCTTTTGCCAAAAACTTGGCAATTTCATCGAACCAATTTTTCCTGATATACAAACTTGTTTTTCTCTTTTTTAAGTCTACTATTTTTCTCTTGCTTTATTCTAATTTTCTTTTATCATGCCCAATGTAAATCTTCACTGGTTTTATTTTCTATTAGCCCGCAAGGAAAATGAGGGGAAAACTAAGAAGAAGCAATCTTATGGTCTTAACTTGCATGGGAATGACTTCTAAGATGCATGGTTTGTTAAGTGCAAGAAAACGCCAAATTGTAGGTTCTGAATTTTTTCATTTTCCTTCTGTATTTAATTGAACTATAATTTATTTGGTTACTCATTGTAATGTTGTAGTATATGAAACGAATTCCTTTTTTCTCTAATCCTTTGATGAGCTAAGGAGGATATATATCATCCCTTCTCTCTCTCTCTCTATCTCTCTTTTAACGAATCTAATGAGATAACTCATAATTGATCTAGTAAACGTATTGCATCTTATCTTAATTTAAATGCGATACGATAGAGGAGTTCTGCTTCATTGTGAAGAATCATCCAATCAACCATGATTCCATTCATGGTGCATTTTTGTTCTCTACGTATTGTATGCTTCGCGACTATGTACGACACGTGGCACACGCCTCCTATTTGTTCAAGGCGAGTAACATGAGTTCTGATACGAGCAGGGCATTCAATCCCTCCAAACACTCGATAAATTAGCTATAAACTTCATCGCTAAATTGTTTGTTACTAACAAAAATTTTGTGATAATTCATCCTTAATCTTAAATAGGATTACCAATGAATTTTGTTGTCTAACTACAGAATTTGTCCGTGCTAGTTTCTGTTTTTTTAGTAGTAAAAGTAATTAAGAAAATGTTCGATTATTAAGTGCATTTCTTCATTTACTTAAAATAATAAAAATCTACGAATGAAAAGTTAAAGCCATAAATATAGTAGTGCAAATTTCAGTGTATAGTGTCATGAAAGCTGTAAACTTGGCTACTTCAACCAAAAAAAAAAAAAAAAAAAAAAAAAACCTTTTATTTTCATTGGGATGGTAAAAGAACATGAATTTCAGCAAAGAAGATGATTATTTGAAATCAAAGAGATGTAATGAGCAGTAATATACAGAGAATGTTAGAGGAAAATCACATCAGCCAACAACATATATGAAACGCAAGTTCATGATGTTATATTCAACCCATATATAGATTGGAGGTTCAAACTCCTCTTTTACATCGTTATCTGCTCTAGTACTGCTTTGCTTTTTCCACAGAAAATCCGTTAACATATCTCTTCTGCACAGAATTCAATGCACACCATGTGAGATTCTTTAATTTACTGTTTCTTTTATAATAAGTTAATGATGGGAAACGAGAGTGATAGGTCATTGTGCCGATTAAACCTAATCTTCGTTAAATGTTGAGAAAATATATTTTTTGTAAAATATATGCAGTTCGGCAACTTATGGTATCTTCACTTATATTCCTCAAAATAAAATTATTTCGTTTTCCAATCTCCAAATTAGTTACTCTAATCTAATTTTGATAGAACTGGAGGTAATCTTTCGATATTTGCAGCCTAGAATTAATTCGATTTTACTGCACCCTTCTCTTACTTATTCACGCTATTTGAACTTAATTCTCACCATCACCACTAGTAAACCGACAAACCGCACTAGAATTAACTTGGTTTGGTGAAAAAAAACCCGACCATTTTTTGGTTTGGTTTAACTAAAAAAGTCAAACCGAACTAAAACTAACCCGACATTACATGTATTCAAATTTTAAAATATTTTATACATAAAAATATTTATTTGTAATGTAATTTATAAATATTTCTTAAATTTTTTCGTAATTCTTTAACTATTATCATATTATTCAAGCTAACTTTTTTGAATGTCAATAAGTTTTATATCCTATATGTTAATAACTCAAATAAAGTCCAACTCAAATAAAGACCAAACCAAAACTAACTCAACACTAATGCTAACAAAAGAAATTCACCACTAGGAATGACAATAATGTTGGATATTTATTCTTTAGTTTTGCATAATTTATTTAGAGAGTGAAAAACATAACTTAAGTTTTATTTCTTTGTCATGTAATTAATAATTATTAGCCCTACTTATTTTAGCATGACTTAGTATTTTTAGATTATGGTCATTTTTTTTATGGCTTGTTAATTAGCAATATTTATTTTGACCGAATTTATTAGCTTTTGTTGAATATTTTAATACAATGTCATCACTCTTCTCACATTTTGTGTTATTTTTCTTAAGAAACACCTTAATTATATAGTTGTATCTTACTAGAACTAAAGAAATATTTGAAGTAAAAGTTATATGTTTTTTATCAAGACTATTCCGAAAAAAAAAACCCGAAAAACCCGAGAAAATCGAGAGAGAGAGAGAAAAAAATCCGAACCAACCCTAACGTACACCCCTAATCACCACCCCTTCCCCACACACAAAAGAAAAGGAAAAAATCGTAAGTTTGAAACAATTAATTACAGTGATCTTAGTACTTCGAATACATGAAATTGTGGATTCATTTATTTAAGTATTTTCTCGTGGAGAGAGAGAGAGAAAAGAAAAAAAAAAAAAAAGAGGAATCATTGTATGGTTTAAGATGCTATTAATATTGTATGTGCGATCCTAGGCCTCGCTGATCCATAGGAATCATACCTTATATTCTTAACCAAGTACTACCAAGTTCTTTTTCACCATTTTCTTTATTGTTAAATAATAATTTAACGTAATTACTTGAAATAATTGCCTGCCAAACCTCAGTAATCCACATGGTGCTTGGTGCTTCTTTACCCTGTTTCTCATTATGGTGTCAAAAATTTAATTAAATTAAGTCTAATAAGAACAATAAAAGTAAAAGTTGCTTCAGTAGTTGTTGCAGAAGCAGTGGTATAGCCATTGATTCTCATTGTTTAAGATTATTTGCAGCTGTGAATCAACTAATCAAATTAAACAACTGTTTTCCTTTTTATCTTCTAATGTAATTTTAATCAGTAGTCACATGCCTCTCTTGTGCCTCATCTGCACTTTCATTATTTTTATTCTTTCTATTCAATTAAGGTCTCTTTTATACTCCCTCTGTTTTAATTTATATGAACCTATTTCCTTATTAGTCCGTGCCAAAAAGAATGACCTCTTTCTATATTTGGAAACATTTTACCTTTATACAATGATTTATAAATAACAAAATATATTTGACTTCATTTAGGACCACAAGTTTAGTGTTTCTTTCTTTTCTTAAACTTCGTGGTCACCAAACGCTCACATAAATCAAATGGATGAAAGATATGTTTTGTTAATTAGCGCAGCATTTGATACCAGTCTAAGGCTAAACCATCAGTTCACCTCACCTTCAAGTTTTAAACTTAGTGACAAGCATATATAACCTGTATGCATGAACCTATATATATATATAGAGAGAGAGAGAGAGTGTGTGTTTTTTCGTTGTTTCATATATCTCTTGGTCAACTTGCCATGCTAGAATGATAGTTATTGTACTCCTCCACAACAAACTTCTATAAAAGTAATGGTACGACACATAATATACAAAGTATATTTTAATCACTTCAAATTCAAGCTCTCTAAATTTGCTCCCTCTCTTTCTCCTATATACCTAGGTCCTCGTCTAACTTAGATATATATTAATTGTTCTTTAATTGAATCTATTATAGGGTCGGCTCTTTGGATAGACTGCCTTAAGACGATGAAGGCCGGCTCACATATTTTAAATCTATAGCATAAATAAAATCACAAGATCTCTATACATAAGTGCTGAGGAGTTATATCTCCCGGACGAAAGACTTGTCAAAATATTCGTAGACAAATAAAATTACTTTTATCAAATTTGATTTATTTACATACGGAGTAAAAGATAAGTTTTAAGGAAGTGTGGAACCCGAAAAAACACTAGGAGGAGTAGGTATTAGTATATATCAGATTAGAAATGTTATTAAAAAGTTTTTGTTACCTAATCAACTTAAATACTTATTCGCATCTAGTATTTATATCAAATTAGATTAAATTGTTATGGTTAAGTAATTTAATTAATGAGATACAAATGCATATTATTTAATCATAATTAAGTGATAAAATCAATACTTCAACTTATATCATGTATCTATTGAGTTGGTATAAACTTCGATCAAACCTGATAATTGTTTTTCCCCTAATCAATTATCCAGAAATCCCCTGAAAATCCACCGTCCAGGAAAAGGATGATGGTGAGGATCAATGCTATTTAATGGAAAGGCACGTGTGTAGGGCAAAACTTATGAGATACCTCGACAGTACCAGCAAAGATATTGAAAAATGGTTCACTTAATTAGACTAAGAGCAACAACCACGTAGTGACATTATATGATCAATTCAATCCACCATTATTTAGGTAAATCTTCAACGCTACTCTTAAGTAGTAGTTTAATGAATTCTTTAAGAATCTCGAATTGTCCACTTACCCCTAGCTAGTGCTGTGCCAGTGAGTGAGTGTGTGTTTCATATTCGAGGAACAATGCTCTTAATGCAAACCGTAAATTAAAACATACAGCGATACTGCGGATCATATCTTATTTAAATATTTCAAGAATATGTATCTTTCTAATTTCTTTCCCCTCCACCCCACGCTCAAGTGACAAAAGGAGGTTCATCCAGATTCCCTTAGCCCCAAAGTTACATTATATATGCAGAGTCAAAATTATTTTTTATGTATATATTTATATTAGATGTTAAATTTTCTTGACTTTCTTAATGTGTTTCTTTCTTTATTTTAAATTCCCTCACTGAAAATCTTGGCTCCTGACCCAACCATGGGTTTGTACTTTGTATGTATAAAAATATGGGCTCCCATGCATGGGGAATAATTTCGCGTTGAATGAAAAAGGGTTTTGTATTCATTTCAGTACAATCTCTACGGACAATGACTTGGCTGCTGCATTTTTAATTCTGCTTTTTGCCCTAACATGGTAAGTTCGTGCTAAGCACAACTTTCACAAATTATCCACGATTCTACCCTTTTTATAACCAAAAAAAAAGAAGAAGAAGAAACAAGATCACTAAGGAATGTCTTCTTAAGGAGAAAAATGTTTCCATGAAAAAAAAAAATCTTTAGATGTTTAATTACCTCTGCAAAGTATGCAATATTGGTTTTAGTACAAGTAGTATTCTATATAAAGAGTAAGGATATTCTTCCAGTGATATATTTGCATATTAATTAGAGGTAGATGATAACGTAGAAATGTTTATCGGTACATATCATACGGACTTACGGAGTAAAAGCTGAGATATTTGTAAAAGGTAATAATTTTGTATCGGTAAGCAAGAAGTCATTGTTCCTTTTTGGTGAATACTCCTTCCGTCCCAATTTATATGACACTTTTTGACCAATATTTTAAGATGTATTTTTCACCAAATTGATATGAGAAAAGTTGCAAATTATAGTACTTTCTATTTTTTCGAGAGTCAATTTGACTAAACTTTGAAATTAAATTGGATTAGATTAACTTAATATTTTAAATTTAAATATCTGAGAACTACACGAAAAGTACTATAATTTGCAACTTTTCTCATATCAATTTGGTGAAAAATACATCTTAAAATATTGGTCAAAATCAATGCAGTTTGAATTTCAGAAAACGAAAAGTGTCACATAAATTGAGACAGAGGGAGTAATCTTTTACTCGATTCAAGGTAAAGAAATATTGGAAACTACTAATTGAGAAAATATGTTCCAAGGAAACAGCCGTCTATTATACCATTGATATTGACACCCTTGGTTTCAGCATATTTATCTCTCAAGCTCACCTTTAGCATTTTATCCTGCTCGGAACCTACACTCGCACTTATCTGAATAATTCCATTTTTCAACACATTGAACAAAAAGAAAAAATGACTAATGAAGTGAATTGGCAAGGGGTTCAAAGTGCAAAGCCATGAAGACAGCGCATGGTCAAAAACGAAACTAAATTCAGCTTTGACTTTTGATCCATTCAAATCTAAGAATCTTATTAAGTATTTAATTCAGCAACTTTAATCAAATATAGGCCTATGGGTATAGGAATACCTAATTTCTCCATATACAAAGCCGAACTAGGCCTGTTTTGTTAATTTTTGCAAATGCTTCTATAAACATTTATCCAATTTATAGTTTCATAAATTACCGTCCTATATATAACCTTTTAATATTACCTCCTAAATTTTTGTCGTCTAGACTCATCGTCTATATTATATATCGAAATACTGGGAAGAAAGCGTAGAGGTCGAAATTGAAAACAAAGAACAGAAAGAAAATAAATCATCAATCACCTATTTTTTCATTGTCATTTTCTTTCCTTTGATTTGTCTGTGATAAAATGATAGCTTAGTGAATCAGATGGCATGTCTTAACAATTAAGGAAAAATACTAACTCGGAGGAGCTTGTGACATCAAAAGTTGCACCGAAAGTGTCTTTAACATTTTTTTTTTTTCTTTTTTTTTTTGCTTCGAAGGCTATTCTCCCCGGAAAATGACTTTCATTATACCAAACACACTAAAACTCTTAACTTTGCCAAATTGCAATATTCCAGAGTATTATGGAACCTCTATACCATCCAGCCAGCACCAAGAACCAATTCATTTCACTTTGAGATAATACTCAAAATACCCCCCAACGTTTGACCAAAATCCCAACTACACACCTAACATTTTCCTATTACCCCCGAACAAAATTTTTCAAGATCAAAAAATGCCCCTTTTGATGCGTATGTGCCAACCCCCCAAATATTAAAT
Organism: Lycium ferocissimum; assembly: GCF_029784015.1. NCBI lineage: Eukaryota > Viridiplantae > Streptophyta > Magnoliopsida > Solanales > Solanaceae > Lycium > Lycium ferocissimum. The sequence goes on from NC_081350.1 coordinate 15,923,498, forward strand.
GGACACGCGCCTGGCCCACGTGCCACGTGTTTAATTTTGCCCCATTTTTTATTAATTTCCCCCTTCCTCCATCCATCTACTCTTCTTCTTCAAAAAAAAAAAAAAAAATCTCTCAATTTTCCATACATTTTTATTAAGGATCCGAAACCCATACCCAATTCTCCTTCATCTTCATCAACATCATCATCATCATCTTCATTAGAGTTGAAAAAAAAAAATCACACCAACTTGCTCAAATCTAATCCAAACAAACCCAAATGTGAAAGGAAGCTTCCTAACACCAAATAGAACAAAGTTCATCCATTAATTTGATTAAACAATCAAGAATTTAGAGAAACCCATTTGGTGTTCTTCATAGCTAAATTCTTAGCAATGAGTTTAATTTTCTCCCCCAAATCAACTCAAAGAATTAGTGCTTAAACAACTCCAACCAAGCAACAAGTAGCAACTCCAAACAAGCAACTTCCAATCGCTTCAACAAGATTAGATTTTTCATCCTTATTTTTTCCCGTATTTTTCCTTTTTCTTTCTTCCATTTTTCATTTTTTTTCTTCCGATTTTCGTGGAAAGTTGTTCTTTAACAAGTTGTCTTCAATCATGATTTTCTTCAATTGAGATTTTCGTTTATAATGATATTATTTTGACAACAAAAACGGGGATGGATATTAAAAGATGAAGATGAAGTAGCCTAAAAATGGAGGGAGTTCAAATTTTATCTACTTGGCATCATATGTGGCAAAATGCTTTAGTTGGCGTCCAAAATGGCATTCACGCTCGCTCTCGCCACATCGCGCAAAAAAGGCCATTTTGCCAAAGCAAAGCGTTAGGTGTGTGTGGTGTTTTTCCTAGATAAGATGTGTTTACATGATTCCACAACAATGCATTGTGGCACACCATAAAGATGGTAGGAAATAATGGACAAACCTAATTATAAATGAGTACAGGACAGTAAAAAGGGGGCCCAATTTTTGCCCTTTTCTTCCCCACTGCCCACCCTTTTCTTCCCTAACAAAATAGAGAAAATGGCAGATAGCTAAGGGGGTGTGTGGTGTTTTTGGGGGGGTGGGGAACCTCTCTACCATCAAGGATGGAAGAGTGTATTGATCATGGGGACAAGATGGCAGTGGCCAAAAGAACCTTTGAAAAGGATAGGAGACACAAATATCATCAACCATCCCACCCCCTCACATGCACTTCACGTTATCACAACTGCTAAACAAAGATATTATCATTAGCACTTCAGCTTCTTCAACAAAGTATTTAGGCCTTTCCATCTGGCCAAAACTTCCACCAGTATCTCTTTTTCATTTGCATCATACGATGCAAGAACTAACCCCAAAACAAAATTGAGCTGAATGCATGATCAAAGAAAGTTAGCTGAAAAGTCTAGTTGTTGTAAAGAACACCTGATATCTCTCCCAGGGGTGACAAGTAAGTATAGAGACCCGGAAGAAATGCCATTGCAAATAAAGCGATAAAACGGATAAGAAAAGAAGAGTCTAAAACGCTCATGGTAAAACTGCTTAACTACATCAGTTTGAGCAGTATGGCATGAGCACAAACATTATTACTTCAAAATTGTTTCTAAACGAATCGAGGGACAATATCTTACAAAATAGCGATAAAAAATTAGGGTAATTGAGGCAAAAGTCAGAAGTTGCATGCTGTCAATATCATACATGATTAAGGACAAAGGTTGCAGAAAATATGGAAGGACATCAGCTGATAATAAGTTGTGATTGTCAATAAAACAACCCTCTTCTTCCTTGAGCAATAGTCTCTTAGCTTATCGCGGCACTGAGAGTCCTAACTCTGGTAAAAGAGAAGATCCTGAGTCAGCAATATCTATTAAACTCGACAAAGTCAAAATACAATCAAATTAATCCTTTTACACCCCAATTAAGAAGCAGCTCTTCAGGGAGCACTCTGATGTTTATTAGCCAACCAAGTTATCATTTCATGGACTATGTTGCTTTTCTTTTTATGCTCATTAGAAATACTTACGCATTGACATGTCACGTGTATAAGACATAAATGGAAACTACATGAATAAGTACAATTATTACCTACCTTGGATAACTATAACATTAGAAAATCAAAAGCTTGGGCATACATGATGAACTTGAAATGTGATTAGCCACCTTGATTTGTATGCTAAGTAGAATTAAGGACACAACTTCTTAAGCGTGATGAGGATGAAAAGTGTAAGGCAAGTCAGCATTTATTTTTTTTTTGGTAAAGGGACAAATGAGCAAATTTTTAGAATGGGAGACAATGGTAACCATAGTTGTCATGCTATTCCATGAGACAATTTTTACATTCTACAGTCAAAGATTGTATCAAATGCCTCGCAGACCAAAAAAAGGAATCATCAGGATGCGCATAATTTTTTTTTTTTTTGAAGGATCATACGCATACATTCATAATGATATTTTCATGTTTACCCGTGAATAGGTAGCATATGCAGTGGGCTAGAACATGTCAACAATAACACAGACTACACGTAAAATATGATGAACATAGTTCAAATCATTTACGGGTTGTATCCCAAAGAGCCATATAAAGTTATCCTTAGTAGTCACAGCGCAATGGCCATCCAAAGCTGAAACCTCGAGGAATATAGGTGCTCAAAAGTCTCCATCCATAGCAAGATAGGTAGCCATTAGATCAACTAAGGCTCAAGATACATAAATGATTGGGCTAGTAGGTTAATTTAAAAGGTATCCAATTGGATATGATTTAAATAAGTTAGAACTAGCTGAGAACAAAAATGAAAAGCACAGAGAGCATTTAAGATAGAAGCAGCCTTTAATGACAAAGTAGAAGAAAACACCAACTCACCCAGAAGGCTTTTCGTGAGATCAACTCTAACAATTGAATATTGACTTGATACTTGGAGAGAGACTTGAACAATGCTTTTTTTTTTGATTAAGCACCGGGTGTCCGAGTCTTTTTGAGCCCCGACTAATCCCGGGGGTGCAGGCCCCTTTTCGCAAGTGCACCACGGGTAATCTCGGATGGCCCTCAGAAATTGTTTGCACTCAACTTGAGACAAAGGGAGCACCCCAAGGCTCAAGTCAATTGCCCCAATGCTTACTACGCAGTATCTAGCATAGCTCAACCAAGACAAAAATGGGGAACAAATATTCAATCTGCAGAACTCATGCCCATCATGCTTTGCAAATATGCTAATATCATTTAATTGCTTAGGGGTCGTTTGATTAAAGTTTAGAAGATATAATCCCCACATAAAAACCAGCATAAATTTATACAATGTTCGGTTGGGATTTGATGAGATTTAATCTCCACATAAAAATCAGCGTTAATGTTTGGTTGCTCCTTTGTTTTCCTCAAAAATATTACCTACATACAAAAGTTATTCGAAAATCTATATATCATTTTAACCGGGATAGAATGTGGAATAACGATGTGGGTAATAGTCATAAATGGATTAAAAAATGCTAAAATGACAAAATTGACCCTCATAATAGTAAAAGAAATTATTTCGTTCAAGTAACAAATATTTTAAATTATACACTGTATATTAATACGTAATATATCAAACTAAACATTCAATAAAAAATAATCATGCAACACTAATCCTTACATGACAGTTCCTTCATTACTAATCCTTGCATAACTTGTCTTTAAACCAAACAACCCCTTACGTTATTGTAAGCTCGACGTTTCTAGGAACTTTCTTTACAAATCGAAAGACTTCTGAAATTTCCTTATAAGTTTATTTTTGAGAATAGTAAAAGTAGTCTATAAGTTGTTGGCTTTCCATGTTCTCTAGTTAACTTCAGCCCCTCCCTTCTCTTGTTCACCAATACACACACACATACATGTATTTGATAATAGAGAAATTCCCGAGGACCCGTGGGCACAGTTCGGAACTCGATAGACAATGGACCCACCTCTCTACCAGGCTACTGTCTGTGGCATGATTCAAACCTCTAACATGTGCTTAGCCCACTCATCGCGCTTTGTGCTGTTTCCACTAGACCAAAGCCCTGACACCACCCCCCCCCCCCCCCTTTTAGTTACTAATAAATCAATTCTCAATCACTCAATACTACTACGAGAACTACTACTATGTCCTCAATCTCAAACTAGTTAGGTCAGCATATGAATCCTCACTGTCAAATTCTCTTTATTCAGGCCCTTTCCATTACAGTCTGTCTATATTATTATAAAAGTGCAAAGCCCTAAACTAAAAGTTAAATTACCAAAATGCCCTTTTTAAAATATATAAAAAAAACTAAAAATATTGATTTATATTGTGTCTTCTCTAAATAGTTAAGTACTTGTGTGTACTTTCATTAATAATTATTTTTTTTATAAGGATCATTAATAACTAATTGTAAAGAAACTATTTGGCCTTTAAGAAAGACTTTTCAAAAGGTTAATAGTCTTATTGAAAGGACAAAATTCTTTAGAGAAGACGCAACATAGACCAATATTTTTTAGTTTTTTATCTATATATATATATATATATATATATATATGTATATATATATATATATATACATTAAAAGGGTATTTAGGTAATTCAACTTTTAAACTTAGGGGTTCCTACATTTCTAATAACATATTAGGAAAGAATTTTTCAAAGGGTTAGTTATTCTATTGAAAGAATGAAAGGGCACAACTCTTGTTAGAGAAAAGACACAATTATTTGTTAATCAGTTAAGAAATTGCAGCCTTCCAAATAAGAACTGGCCAATCCATGGGTATACCATGAAGTTACAAAGGTTGTACCTGTGAACCAACCCCCTACCGCAAAATAGGCACAAGGAAAGAGCAATAGACCGGACCAGCCTACAAAAACGAAAGGGTCCATAAATAAAATGAATATTGATTTATATTGTGTCTTCTCTAAATAGTTGTGCTCTTTCATTAGTAACTAACCCTTAAAGAAATTATTTGGCCATTCGGACAACTCTAAGCAAGAAGATACTATTCAGCTCTACAACAACATACTCAGTGTAATCCCACAAGTGGGGTCTGGGGAGGATAGAGTGTACATAGACCTTACCCCTACTTTCAGCTCAGTTGATTTAAATTAATATCGGATATATATCTATGCTATTATTAGTGTTTGGTTATATATTTATTATATATTAGTAAAAGTTTTTAAGTAAAACTTATCCTTAGCAATTTCTGTAGATACATTGTGAGTACATATAAATTTAAAGATATATTATTAGAAGGGTTATTGTATTATATTTATATAGTCAGCGAGAGTGTCCTGCAAACTTTGCCACCTCCAACAAAACGACACCTATTCACACCTCAAATCTATTTAATTCCTCCCTTCCTTCCTGCACTTCTTACACCACAAAAATGAATACTACTTATTCCTTTTCCAAACATCCAACTGAAATTTTTAGGGTAACGTCTTCAATTGAACTTCTTTTCTGTTGTTTGATGTGAATGATAGAACAGAAGGTCTTGATTGTGCATATATGAACGCAAATTCGCATTAATCCATTATCATTTTCTCACTTTGTTTTTTTCATTGTTTGTTTTTTTTTTCTTCATAACTTAAAGAGAATCCCCAACTCTTTTTCTTTTTAAAGTAGTTGATATGATTTTCAAAATCTAATTGTTACTCATAAAATTATCTTTGTTTGATCATTTACTCCATGTTGATGTGATTTTCCAAAATCGCTTATCCTAAATGATTCGAAATCCACCGAAGAACTAGTATTAAATAATTTGGAACTCTCTTATTGAACAAACTAAGAGGGAAAATAAATTACTCTGGCTCATCATCCAGAGGCAGGTTGAGCCCCTTGCACACTAGTTATTATCAATAGGTCTTGATTAATATACTAGAGAAGATGGGTTTGCGTGAGAAATGGATCAAATAGACCATTTTTGCATCTCATTGGTCAGATTCTTAGCTATAATCAATGGCTTCCTAGAAGGGTTTTTATTTCCAACACATAAAAAGTTCAAGGGCACGGAGACCCACTATCTCCTTTTTGTTCACACCGGTCATGAAGGACCTGAGCAAGATGTAAAGCAAATGGAATAGATAAAAAAAAGTTTAGGCCAGACAAGGGGAGAACGACCTCTCCGCAGGTTCCACACATTATGTATATAAATGACACAGAAATACTTTATGATGCTAACAGAGTAATAAATGTATTTAAGGGTGATCTTATTGGTATTGGCAGCCATATTTAGACTACACCAACCCAACTACGGGCAAAATATTCCCTGTTCATGTGATTACAAGTACTGAATAACCTAGTTGAGACTCTAGGCTGCTGTGTTGGATGCCTCAAAATACTTATTTAGGCCTTCCCGGGGAGCAAAGAACAAGGCAACAGAGGTCTGGCAAGGATACTGCAGCTATGTGAAAAAATGTTTTCCAATTGGAAGATACAGTAGTTCTTTTCCTTTTTAATTAATAGGATCATGAATACTTTTCCTACATATACTACATCTTCATTTCCAGTCCCTGCTAAAGTGGATACAGACTGGTTAAAACAAGAAAGGAAGATGTCTTACAGAGAAGAAACAAGGAGAAGGGAGACTTCCATCTAGTTAACTAGCTATAAACAAGATGAATCTTTTTCTTAGCTTTGTGCACTCCTCAACCGTTTCAAGTTAGGAATTAATAGATTATCAATTAAGCTATGACACATTGAAGAAAAGATAATAACAGAAGATGTCATTGAACTTCTTAGAGATTGAAAGCGAGAATCTGACTCGAGGGTGAGAATAAGCGGTTAGTTGCTGCTCGGCTAGACTCGTAAAGGAACAATTCACTCCTTTCAAGATGACATGTCTAGTTTATACTTTTTGTACAGGAGGACAGAATCTACTAACTATTGGTCCGAGTTTAAATTGGAAAACGAAGGATATAAGCAAGGATTTCTTTCTGATGAGGTAATGGATCTTGAATGCATAGAGAAAGCCCTCGCTCGCATTTTCTGACATCAACCGGCTGGAGGAAGAGTGCAGGATTAGAGCCAATAGAACTAGTGCTCTTTTATCGACCTCTAGTATGCCAAAATTGTTGAAAGCAACTAGGATTGTTACTCATAGGGGCGAGGGGAGGGAGAATTGGAAGACAAGAACCTCCAGATGCATAATAAAAAAATCTCCATACAAATTTGGAGATATAATTAGAGAAGGAGCCATTGTGGCAAAAGGTGATCAAGAAGAAACATGGGAAAGATCATTCACGAAGTACCTGCTCAGTATCCTCTTCCGATGGAACTTGTGTGAGGAAACAGGTTAGGGGGCTACAGGACGAGTACGGTAGGAATCCTTTGTGCTCATCACAAAAGGAGCAATAGCTCATCTGCTTGGTTTGCTCAGCACACAGATGCCACAGTGAATCAATGTAGAATGCCTATTAGGAGGATGTAAGTTTTAGAAAGATTTGAAATGATTGGAAAATAGGATTTATAGTAATAATCTCTCAACTCTTATTAAAATTGTTATATTCTTAGACTTTACAGGATAGAATAAATATTCTTTTTTGGATCCCAAGAAAAGATTCAAAATTTACTGTGAGCTCATCTTACAAATATCTACTGAACGCCACTAATCAGCAGAAGAAGAGGCATCGGAAGATTTTGTGAAAGTGTAAAGCTCCTTACATGATGGCATGCTTTTCTTGAATCTTAGGTGGTTAATTATGAAGAAATGTTGACCTACATCATAAGAAGAAAGAAGCCTCTGTATCGCCTATGTTAATAGTTTTAGAGTAAGGTGAACTATGCCATGAACAATCAAGGAACTACTCTTCTGTTAGACAGGGAAAGAACTGGTGAACATAGAAGGATGTTTTGTGAAACAATCCCAACTTGTATATGGTGGGAATCATTGGAACGACACGAACTTAAGATGTTCTGAGAGAAAAGTGAAGAACATTCACAAACTAATGTTCAATTGTCTTTCCATCTTGGCCTTTCGGTTAAGAAAAAGAATAATAAATGAAATAGATGGTCTCTTAGACTTTCTCAGTTCCCTCAAAAGTTAGCATAGTCAAGACTGAGTTTTTGTTGTACCACCATTCAAATTCAACACAAGCTTAGTGCCATCAAATTAATAAGATTTTGGCTTACGTATCAAAAAGATTTTCTCAAAGTCAAGTGACTAGGTAAGTGGCAACAATCGAAATGTAATGATGGCATGACTGGTACTTGGATTTATTCTGTTACTAGGGTCAAGGATTCTTGAGGATCCTCAGATGTTGTGCTACTAGTTGGTTCTCTTCTACTCGGAGTTAGGTTGTTATATAACTTGTCACAATATTGCCTACGTTAATTTTCTTTCAAGAAGATTGTTTTATGATTGGGGTCCATGTGCTTACTTTACTCACAAGTGAAGAAGATGATCAAACACAGTAGCAAAGAGTTGACCGAATCAGGCAGTCCTTCAAAATTTTGAAGGACTAACTTGAACTAGCTAATGATACCTTCGCCATAGATGGACTTATCGATGAGATAGATATGCTAATGCATTAAACTCGGTGTATATGGTTCTAATTATCTAGTGGAACCCTCTTCAGCCTCTCATTCTTCTTTATGTCCCCGGCAAAGAGATTAAAATGGAGCGAAAGATACGGCTTAAATGACAGTGTCATCTCAATACCGTAAAAGTCAATTCAACTTCTCTAGAGCTATATAATGTTACATCCTCCAGCAGATCTCTGGTGGAGCTTTAATTCCCTGCCAGATCTAAGCATATAGCACTATCATTTACTTATTCCCATGATATGATACGTTACTAGCGATCAATTGAGACACATTACAATTACTAATTGTCAACTGATTTCCTTGGCTATATTGTGAACTTGGACAAAGAATATAAACTTCAGCCAGAGGAAATAGTCATCCAAACATATATGTACACCAGATTCTAGTGTTAGTTTTCGGTATTCCGAGTAAATCCCCCCATAATCTCAGGACAGTTAACTACCTTAAATATGATTGAAAGAATGCAGATTCTTCCTGCTCATTCTTCATATTTCTCTCATTTCCCTCCAAAAGAAACTCAGTTGCTCTTTTCTGATTTCTTCGTCATGATGTTATAGTCCTGCTGACCGTAGATCCTTCCTTCATTCTAACTCTAGTTTTTCATTCTTTTCATTATTCATTTAATCTCACCCTACCTTTTCCTTCTACATCAATCCTCTTTCATCTCGCTTTTTCTTCGTTACATTTTTGGCTTCTCTCCAGCTCCCAACTGTTTCTAAGTTTCGATCTGTTCTTCAAATTTTATAAGAAAAAAAAAAGTTTGGTTGAAGACTAGGATTCTTCAAGCAAAACCAAAGGTTCTCAGCTGATTACAGCAAACCAGAAATTACTCAGATTACTCAAAAATTACTCAGATTGCTTAGTCTCAATAACCACGAAATGTATGGTTTTATGTTTTAATTTTAACATTCAACTGGCGATGATGTTGCCACTAAGTGAAAAAGCAAAACAACCATCAATATTATCAGGAAGCATATACTACATAAACTATGGTCAATGCAACACACCTAGCCAGAAATCTCCTAGTTTTTGTTCTTTTGATCAGTAGAAAAAAATTATCAACAGAAAAAAAAAAACAGTCAAGCACTAAACTAATGCTGAACTTTACAAAGTGAGAGGCCCTCCTGTACATTAACAAGAATTACCTAATTCTAATACCGATAAACAAAATAGGCAATTTAGCAAATCAGTAGATGGAGACACCTAACCACCAGTCTCTGCCTCGACCAATATTTAATAGGGAAAATAACATTTTGGACTGCTCTAAAGCATAATAGCCGGTAAAATGTATATGGTTTGTATATTTAGGTATAAATATACATATAATATACACACAATATGCATAGAATATACATAATCAATGTATAGGTTTTGTATATTTTGACTAGCGCAATTAATTTTGGCCGACGTGCCAAAAACGAAAATAGCCCTACTTAATATGTCAGACACCAACCACAACGAAAATGATTTATGTGGAAAGATTCAGCAGGCAAGGTAGAATCTTGATACTAAGTTAACAAAAAGTAAAACCAACAGATATATAAACACGATAAAGTGCTTACAGATACAGTTTTTCTAAAATATCAAACTCCTGGATTGGCACTGCAAATCATACCCTGTGACAACGATCTTGACCCCTTTGAATCAATACCAAGGCATGATGTCAGTCTAGCTGAAGACACAGCACTGTGCAGCGGCAACAGAGATTGAAGACAACCCATTTGAGGCATTGGCCTGAAACATCAAAATCAATTATCAAAATCCAATCTTTATTTCAAGAATTCTTTATTTTATTTCAAGAATTCAAATGGGGAATCTTTTCAAGAATTCAAATGGGGTTTGAATCTTTATTTCAAGAATTCAAGTGGGGTTTGATTCTTTAATACTTGCCTTGAGAGTGTTGGAAATGAGCGAGGAATTTGGAAAGAGGAAGTGGTGGGTATGCTTGATTGTTGTTTGTTCATTGTGGATTTGAAGAGGTTAATTGCTGGTCTTGATAGTGTACGACACCGAGACGCCATTGCACAATAGCTTTGCACTGATGTTAGGGTTAGGAATAGACAAAGGGGTTTTGCTGAGGTTTAACAGTACGTTGTTTGTACCATATGCTGTAATTATAGTACACTTCTTCTTTCATGTTCTGTTGAAAATGCCAAATAAGAGAATTCCATTTCTTTGCAGTTTACCCCTTTTATGCTGAGGTCTCTTTTATTTTTGCTATTTTCAAACTATATTATCCATGTCATATAGGTTTTTATATTGTATGTAATATTTTTATATTTTCACATAACTCCTTTGGCTATAATTAATTTTAGACTATATCTTAAAATTGGAATAATTTCGGAAATCTCCGATCAGGTTCTTTGTAACACTGATTTTCTTTTTGATTTATAATTTTATGCTTACCTTTTTTATTTTGATTTTTTTGTACATTTTTTAATATATTTTTCATTAATCTAACAAAATTACTATGATATGAGAAATTTACCCTTTTTATTATACTTTTTTGCTTAATCAATTTGCAAGCATCTATTTTTAGTAATTCATCCCCCGCCCCCCCCCCCCCCTCCTTCCTTAGTATTGTTCTTACTTCGAAATGAATAATTCAACAATTGAGCTATATAAGGTGCATTCGTGTTTGCTTTATCTCACATTTGTAAATGTATAGCCATAGATTTGAGGGCACATTATCGTGAGTTCAACATTTTCAACTTTCAAGATAATTTTCTTTAAGAAATTCATTCCTTCAATAAAATTAAAGAACTTTCAAGACAATCCTCTTTGTGCTATATCTTCAAAATATTTTGAGTTTCTTCAAGCTTTCCTCCTTGGCACTTTTCAGGTACTAAAAAAACTCTTCAATACGAGTTAAAGAATAATTAAAAAACTAATTCTAAAAAGTCACAACTATTAAAAAAATTATTTACATTAAAAAACTCCAAAAAATCGATCAAATCGATCAATTGATACTTATTGTCAGTCCCCGGCAACAGCACTAAAATTTGACGGCCACAAAATATTATAATAAAATCAAGTTTGTATCGCGTCAAAGATAGTATAGAGAGATATCTTCTCCACATGAAGTGGACTAGTTATCAATGAATTTCTTCTTGGCTAAGGCTAAAGTGAAGATATAAAGATTTAATATGATTTTCTAAAGATCTAAAGCAAGAAGTAAAAGTAATCTTAGAGTTAAAGCTAATGATCGACGATTTTACTAAGAGAAAAAGATAGAGAACTTGATTTGAGATGATTAATAATAAACTTGCTTCTTGATTAATACTTATTATTGAACATAATTATTAATTACCTCTCTCGAATATAATCATCTGTCCCAAGAATGAATTAAACTAAGTCTTCTCTTGAATAACTATAGTTTAACAATTAAAAAATGCAGTAAAATTTTAATATGAAGCGCATTTTTATAGGATCACCGATTCAAAGATATTGAAATTTCTCTCGCATATCACAATTTTCAAAGAATACTTCTACAACCAATCCTTCTCTTGACTAAATGGGGTGTAGAGGATTACTCCTATAATAAATTATTCATTCGAATAAATATGACATGGGAAACAATTCAAGCACACAATCGACTCTATTACTTCTCTCGAATATAATAGAGTTGATCCTAAAAAAAATACTGTGAAAGATACACAATACATATTAAACCAAGAAACTAAGATCTAAATTAAATTATCATCAAGTTACCCAACATAAATTACTCTATGAAAGAGGAAAAGTATACCAAAATAAAAATTGACAAGCTAGAAGACATTACAATCATTTTATCGAATCAAACTCTCATATTGAATTGAAATCAATTGAATGCTTCTGCTATTCGTTCTCTTCTTGCGTTCTTTTTCCCAGAGGTGGCTCCAAGAATCTCAGATAATCATCCGAAAATAGGTCTTCCAGCCTTTATATCACGTCTAGACAAAATGACCAAATTTTTTTATTTCTTCTTCATTAGATTCTGTTTTCTCAGTGTGCTTCTTCGTATACTCGATAATTTTGAGTAGGATTTTGGTATCAACGTTTGGGAGCGGGATGAGGCTGAAATCGTCCTCCACCATGGTTTTGATTGTTTCACATTGAATGGTGATCAATTCTTCCGATTCGAATTCATCGCCATCGGAGGATTTCAATATCAATATTTTTTCTGCTCCATTTCTAATGATGATGATTTCATTGATGATGAACACACGATTGAATTGATGATAAATTATGGAGAAATCAAGAGGAATAAAGTTCTAGAAAAACTCAAAATGCAATATGTGTTGAGATAGGGAAGATTGAGGCGTATTTATAGCGCTCGATTTTATTATATTTCCTTGTCCTTTTTGGTTTATGAAAAAATATTTTTCAGGGACAAGAAAAAATATTTCATATTCTTTCAGACTTCTAATCTAGACTTAAAAAAGTGTGGAAGTTAGAGAAAAGAAAATTATCAGTACTACTATTGTTTTTGGTTTGATTAATATAAGGCCATAAAAATATTTATGGGTGATCAAAATATTTTTAAGGTTTCTTTTAAGATATCAACATAGCTATTTACCTATTTCGGTAGACTAGTTTCTATGTCACGTGTCTCACACGTGTAACTCCTGCCCGTGCTACATAAAATTTAAGAGTAAAAATCATACCCCCTTTTTCCCAATTTGTGTGATACACTTTCCTTTTTACTCTATCCCAAAAAGAATGATACATTTTTATATTTAGAAATAACTTACTTAAGACTTTCCCTTTTACCCTTAATAAAATGATTTACAGCCACACAAGTATCTGTGCTTGTTTTAGGCCATAAGTTTCAAAAGTCTTCCTTTCTTTCCTAAACTCCGTGCCTATTCAAACTATATCGCATAAATCGGAATGGAGGGAGTAATAATTAAAACCCCTAAATTAAATTAAAGCTAAAAACAAAGATCAATCTAATCAAGAGATTCATCTATTTCTCCTCCTTCACGTGCCCACTTATGTTCATCATATACCTTTTCTTCTTCCTTCGGGGAGTAATCATTTATGATATTGAATAACTCCTAACTGCCTCTACCGACTTTCTTAATTCTACCGGCAATCGACTAACACAAGAGATCCATCAAACCGCTAATGTGAAGGTAATTAGCGGGCAATACTAGTTCAAACAGGTCATTGAAGCTACCTTTCACAAATTTTTTATCGAAATTTTTTATTTCTTCTTCGTTCGATTCCGTCTTCTCGGCATTCTTCTTCGTTTAGTCGATATTTCTATTGGGGTTTTGGTATCAACGTTTTGGAGCGAGATGAGGCAGAAATCATCCTCCACCATGTTTTTTGTTGATCAACATTGAACGACGATCGATTCTTTCTGTTCGAATTCGTCGCCATCGGAGGATTTCAATATCAATATTTTTGCTCGCTCTGTTTCTAATGATGATGACAACGTCATTGATAATGATGACACCATTGAGAGAGGTAAGATGGACGGGAAACTTATCGCCCTCGATTTTATTTTATTTCCCTGTCCTTTTAGTTTTATGGAAATAGATGATTCAAGGACAAGGAAAAACATCAAATATCCTTTCACATTTCTAATATGGACTTAAAAAATCCGGAAGTTAGAGAAAAGAAAATTATTAATACTACTGTTGTTTTTGGTTTGATTAATATAAGGGCATAAAAAATTTACGGGTGATCAAAATATTTTTAAGGTTTCTTTAAAGTAAATATCAACCTAGCTATTTTCACATACTTGTTCTTAATTCTATCGGCAATCGACTGACACAAGAGATCCATCAAACCGCTAATGTGAAGGTAATTAGCAGCTAGTACAAGTTCAAACCGATCATTGAAGCTACTTTTCACAAGTTCCTTATCGAATTTTTTTATTTCTTCTTCGTTCCATTCCTTCTTCTCAGCTCGATAGTTTTGATAGAGTTTTAGTATCAATTTTTGGGAGCGGGATGAGAATCGTCCTCCACCATGTTTTTTATTGTTCCACATTAAACGGTGATCGATTTTTCCGGTTCGAATTCGTCGCCATCAAAGGATTTCATTATCAACATTTTTTCTGCTCCGTTTCTGATGATGATGATGTCATTGATGATGATGACACCATTAAATTGACGATAAATTCAAGAGAAATCGAGAGGAATAAAGTTCTAGAAAAATGCAAAAGGCAGTGTCTGTTGAAAGAGGGAAGATGGAGAGGTATTTATAGCGTTCGGTCTTATTTTATTTCCTTATCCTTTTTGGTTTATGAAAACAGATTCTCTAGGGACAAGGAAAAACATTTACATATTCTTTCACCCTTCTAATCTAGACTTGCAAATTAATAGTACTACTACTGTTTTTGGTTTGATTAATGTAAGGACATAAAATATTTATGGGTGATCAAAATATTTTTTAGGTTTCATTAAAGCAAATATCAACCTAACTATTTACCTATTTTGGTAGACTAGTTTCTATGTCAGCTGCCTTACATGTGTAGCTCCTTGATGAACTACATAAAATTTAAGAGCGAAAACCATTATAATTAAACCTTTACATTAAATTAAAGTTAAATACAAAAAAATAATCTAACCAAGAGATTCATCAATTTCTCCTCCTTCATGCACCCATTTATGTTCATCACGAACCTTTTTTTCTTCCTCTGGGATGTCATCATTTGTGATATTGAATAACTCCCCAACACCCTCTACCAACTTGTTCTTAATACTACCGGCAATCGATTGACACAAGACATTCATCAAATCGCTAATGTGAAGGTAATTAGCTGTCAATACAAGTTCAAAAAGGTCATTGAAGCTACCTTTTACGAAATTTCTTGTCGAAATTTTTGATTTCTTATTTGTTCGATTTCTCGGCGTGCTTCTTCTTGTACTCAATAATTTCTATTAGGGTTTTGGTATCAACGTTTTGGAGCGGGATGAGGCTGAAATCGTCCTCATCATGTTTTTTATTGTTCCACATTGAACGACGATCGATTGCTCCTGTTCGAATTCATCGCCATCAATGGATTTCAATACCAATATTTTTTCTGCTCCGTTTTTGATGATGATGATGTCATTGATGATCATGACACCATTGAATTTTGATGACAAATTCTAGAGAGAAATAAAAGTTCTAGAAAAACTCAAAAGGCAGTGTGTGTTGACAGAGGGAAAATGGAGGGATATTTATAGCGCTCGATTTTATTTTATCGTCTTGTCATTGTTGGTTTACGAAAACAGATTTTTCAGGGACAAGGAAAAACATTTACTATGCTTTAACACTTCTAATCTCGATTTTAAAAGTTCGGAAGTTAGAGAGAAGAAAATTATTCATACTACTACTGCTTTTTGGTTTGATTGATATAAGGACATAAAATATTTACGGTGATCAAAATACATTTAAAATTTCTTTAAAGTAAATATCAACCTAGCTATTTACCTATTCTGGTATACTAGTTTCTATGTCATGTGCCTCACATGTGTAACTCCTGCATGAACAACATAAAACTTAAGAGTAAAAAAATAATTATTAAAACCCCCAAATTAAATTAAAGTTAAAAAAAAAAAATCTAATCAAGAGATTCATCAATTTCTCCCCCTTCAAGGGCCCACTTATGTTCATCACCAACCTTTTCGTCTTCTTTTGGGTGTAATCATTAGTGATATTCAATAATACCTTAAAAGCCTCTACCGACTTTGTTCTTAATTCTCAGCAATTGACTGATACAAGAGATCCATCAAACCACTAATGTGAAGGTACTTAGCGGCCAATACAAGTTCAAACATGTCATTGAAGCTACCTTTCACGAATTTTTTGTCGAAATTTTTTATTTCTTCTTCGTTCGATTTCGTCTTCTCGACATGCTTTTTCATGTACTCGAAGCACGTTTCAATGACCTAATTTAGTTATCCCATATGCAACCTTTCCCTAGCTTTCTACAAAGAGGTCTTAATGCTTGTGTATCCCATTAGTTGTTTGCCAAAATAGTACTAATTCTACAACTGCGTGCGTCAGTGCCTCCAGGAAATAGTAAAACTAATTTTAGTAATATTTGCCTTTATTTCTTCAAAGAAAGTTCAATTGACGGACTAAAAAAACACAATTAAAAAGGGAAAAGGACACTGTGTGTCCATTCAACCAAACTAATCCCACATTTGAT
This sequence comes from Lycium ferocissimum, assembly GCF_029784015.1. Lineage (NCBI taxonomy): Eukaryota > Viridiplantae > Streptophyta > Magnoliopsida > Solanales > Solanaceae > Lycium > Lycium ferocissimum. The sequence continues at coordinate 15,940,133 of NC_081350.1, forward strand.
CACTGTTTGGGCTTAATCCCATCAGGAGTCCGGTCGACCCAAATTAATGCAAAAAAATGGCTGGCCGACCCAAAATAATGTCAAGGCTGGCCGGCCCAACATCCCAGGTGCTTATAAAAAAAATTTTAAAAAAAAAGACTTACATCGCCACAAAACGTCACCATTAAAGGGCTGTTACAGAAAAATCAGGTTTTCTAGTAGCAATTAAAAAAGTCGCCACTAAAGGTTAAATATCCCAAAACATGTATAATATGTGTATATTTAGTAAGAAATATCCCAAAATATGTATAATATGTGTATATTTAGTAAGTATATACAAGAATGATACATTTTTATATACATATGTTGAAATTATATATACAATTTATATACAAGAATGACACAGTTTGTTTATATACATATGCTGGAATTAATTATACACTTTATATACAAAAATGATGCAGTTTATATACATATGCTGGAATTAATCTTATATTTATTATATATAAATTATACGTTAATTATACATTTATTATAGACACTAGTTGCATGAGGCCCGTGCTAAGCCCGAGCCTAAACTCATGATGAAAACATATTAAATTCAATTATAAAAATATAATTTATATCACATTTTTCTATTGTATAATTAATTAATTTATTTTAATGGAACGTTAATCATGTTTTGTTGGTAAGTCTTCATAATTATTAAAGTTTTTTACTCATAATTGAATAATTTTTAAAGAACAAATTATTTATGAGGAAGGAAGTTTTGAAGGAGAATTAGCAAATACAAAGGGACACAATATTCTTTACACTAAAGAAGCAAAATTTTGGAGGTTTAAAACAAATAAAGGGTGTGTTTGCTATGGAGAAAATTTTTGGAGGTTTTTTAGAAAATGTTTTTCAATTTTTTCATGTTGGGCTGATCAAAATTTTTGAAAAACATTTTCTTTAGGAAAATAAGATCATTAAAAATGAGGAAAATGACTTCATTTGTGGAAGTAGGAAAATTAAGTTCCACAAATGACATTCCACATTCATTGTGTCTTCCCTGCCCTCCAATACACCTCATCTTAAATACCCCACCCTCATAGCCCCCATCATCACCACCCACCACATCCCCACCCCCACCCCACCTCCCATCCCATAGTACTTGTCTAGATTATATACAATTGATTTTAGGATAATATATTTTGCTTACATACGAACACAAGAAAATAAGTAAGAACACACTTGTTTTGTTGAAAAACATTTTTGAAATGATATTTCCTTCACAAACACACCCAAAGAGTAGAATATGGGGGTACTAAGTAGTAAGATCTAATAAATGTTCTGATTGAAAACGAAACAGTGACTCCAAAGTTGCATAAATTTTAGCAAAATTTATAATAACAAATAATGTTAAAGGCACACCCTCGATTCTTTTTTACTTGTTTCTTGTTAACTTGACACTTCCCTTAAGAAATTATTTATTAGGAGTAAAATATTCTAATTAAAATTTAAGTTTGACTACTAATACTCTATAAAGTTACTTAATGATAACGGTAATATAGGAAGAATTATTAAATCTTTCGTGATTTGCTAAAATAGACATGTAAAAATATGTTTTTAGTATGACGTAAAAACAAATGGAATGAATAATTTAATAAGGGAAAACAAGAGATTAAAAAAAAAATACATGGTCCAATTTCAAAGGCCCAAGTGGCATGGCTATGAAAGAGAGCAAAAGTAAAAATATGTAGGATAAAATCCGCCACGTGGCGCAACATCATAGGACAAAACATAATGTGAGGACTACAAAAAGTCCTATATTAGCTCTTATATATAATAGTAATATTATACAATAATGATATAATATTTTTTTTTTTTTACATATACAATAGTGATACATATTATATACCACAATGATACGATTTCTATGATACATTTTTTATACATATGATACACTTTCTATACAAGACTGATACAATTTATATACACATGTTGAAATTATATATACACTTTTTATACAAAAATGATACATATTATATACAAAAATGATACAATTTTCTATTCTATAATATACATTATATACACAAATGATACATATTTTATACAAAAATGATACATACCTTAGTGATTCATATTTTGTACAGTTTTTATACATTAGAGATAGGTACTGATATATATTTTTATACACAAATGATACATATTATATACAAAAATCGCCTCAGAGTTTTTTGAGATATTTCTTACTAAATATACACATATTATACATGTTTTGGATGTTTAACCTTTAGTGGCGACTTTTTTAATTGTCACTAAAAAGCCTGATTTTTCTGTTAGTGGCGACTAAAAGCCTGGTTTTTTCAAAGCACCTGGGCTTTTAGTGGCGACTTTTTAAATCTTTTGTGACGACTTTTAATCGCCACAAAAGACTTGCTACAGATTTTGACTAGCGGATGAAAATAGTTTATGGGCTAATTTTTAGGTTTAGGAATAGATGGGCCAGCGCGTGAAATTATTTATGGCCTAGCGGCCATTTGTGTCCTTTCCCCTAGTTAACCCATGAGGGCTTACAATTATTGGGAGAAGTAAGACAAATACCAATTGAACTAGGCCTCGTCCACATCTTGCGAAATGTGTTAGAATAATGTCATACACAAGTTCAGTAGTAGCAGAGAATTGCAACGTCAATTGTCAAAGAACACCATACACTTTTCAGACTACTCTATTATCACGCAATATAGTACATGGGATTTGGAAGTTTAAAAGACCTATGTGCTACAGCAAAACCCATCAAGTCACTCCACTGATCTCCAGAGCTCCCATGAATCCTGTAACCTTCATCTTCTAACTCCTTTCTTTTCTCAGATTTGAACTGGGTTGCCGGCTTACCCTTATCGGAAGGTCCCCTGTTGCATTACAAAGGTTCAGCCACAGTTTTAAAGTTATTTGGCCCAGCATTTACTTTTACAACTACATGCGTATTGGTTCCAAATAAAAGTAAAACTATGCAGGCACTTCTTATGGCAAGGTAATAAGGTGAGGAAAACTTACAATTTGGTAAAATGGAGTACTCTGACTTGCAAGAAAGATGGTGGTTTGGCAATTAGAAACCTCAGACACATTTTTTTTTTTTTTTGGATGGAGATCATTCATTCAAGATACCATAGTTTGTGGTTAAAAACCTCAGACATCATAACAGGAGCTTATTGACAGAGTGACTATGGAGGTTCAATACTTAAGTGGAAGAAGCTTTATGTGTGTGTTAATCAAGAGAAAGTATGGTGTTGATGGCTATCGGTGCACCAAGTAAGTTCGAACATCTTATGGCGTATAAATATGGAAGGGTATCAGATCACTATAGCCCTGTTTCAAGGTTAATACTGGTTTTAAAGTAGGCAATGGAAGGAAAATCTCATTTTGATTGCATAATTGGATTGGTAATGGCTCTTTGAAGGAGTTATTTCCAGATTTGTTTACTTTGGCAGTAAACAACTCATCTATTTTTTTTTTAAGTAAACAACTCATGGAAACCTAACTGAAAAGGAGTTCTAACACTGCTGAGTTCATATTACAGGAAGCTAATAAAGGAAGAAAATCTGACAAAGCCTTGGCCATGAATACAAATTTGGAGATCCAAAGCATCAAAAGGTAGCTTATTTCACATGGATAGTGAGCAATGGAGCCCATCTCGCACGAGAATTTGCAAAAAAGAGTTTTGCATTATATAGCGAATGTTTTCTTTGTGGGAGACAAGAAGAGACCATCTATCATTTATTTTTGCACTGCCAAGTTACTGCTCAACTGTGGCAGCTTTTCTTGAATATCACCGGTATGCAGTGGTTATGCCAGAAACAATAACTGGCTTGTTGAGATGCTGGACAAGAAAAGGAAATAGTAATAGGAAGCTGCTACATACTATACCTGCTTGTATATGAGAGAAATAGGAGGTCTTTTGAAGATAGTGCCAACTCCATTCACAAGATGAAGGCTAATTGTATAATTTTGTTTTGTCTTTGGTGTAGATTTGAACATGTAAATGAGGTTGAATGGATTTTACAGTTGTTAGAATCATTACAAGATTAACTGGGGCATGCCTTTGGGTTTTGTTTTCTGGCAATATTATGCAGTTTGAGAAGCACACCCTTACCGCTGGTTCATCTATAAACTAACCTTACATTCTCAAAAAAACAAAAAAAAAAAGGAAAAAACAAAAGAGAATGTTTCAATACCTCAAAATAAGCCTTTCCCAATTGCTGTATCCAGCATACACCAGATTCTTTACTGTATCATTCCTTTGAAATTCACTCCGACCAGTCAACAAGAATATCTTAAATCCTCGCTGCTGTAGCTCCTTGTACAGCTTTAAACTTGCAGGTATAGCAGGAGCTTCAGCTTCATTCACCCATTTGTCAAAGGCGACTTCATCAAAGATCTGCGATCTACATACAACAGTAAAATGTGATCAACCACAGAGCAACAGAGTAACAACAAAGAATCAAAAGAATCACATTTGACGGCAAACTGGATCTTCAACAAGTGTTGTCAAAGCAACAGCATAGAAAAGTAATGTCTATAGGAGCTTTAAGCTGAAAAGCGCAATTAAAGTGTGGGTTTTAACGAAGAAAGGTACAAATCAGGAGAAGTTAAAAAAGAAAATTATATATCAAATGCCAAAAAAGAAAAACTATAAACACGTTAACAATTACATGGACAGAGAAAGTGAAAAAACCAAGTTAAGTAAAATACACTACAACAACAATCAAGTTCAGAAATCATTTTAAGAAATTTTGTTTGATGCAGAGATGCAATTTTAAGTTTCTAATTCAAACTTTTTGACTAGTTTTCGATAATAAATTTCTTAGTTTCCCACTCTTAGTCACAAAATATTCATTTATAACGTTTTCTTCAAAATTAGCATATAATTTTTCAAGTATACTTATTGTTTAGTACTGCCTTCTTCAAGACTTAGCTCATGCACGATGAGGACAAACAAGGGGATCACTTAGCCCATTGTTTATTTTGACAATATTCTCGCCCTCAGTTTATCCTCTACTTTTGGTAAACGAATAGTTTATCCAGTACTCAAAATCAAGAATGCAGATAAGTCGAACTACAGAACGAGGACTTGAGAAGCAATGAAATAAAGCTACAGTTTTCTAGTAACTACCAATATCTGCTTGAACTTGAGCTCACTAAAATGACAGGATCCTTTCTATTGTTTCATTTTCTAGAATTATAAAAACTCTGTGGTACTAGTACCATATAACTTCTTCAGTTTAGTTTCGAGATTGGCGAAACCAAATATAATCCCTTTTATTAAAATAATAATGAACCACACCATGGAAAACCACCTTATGAACATTAAAACCAAGGGGTTAAAATTTCAACATAACTTTGGCTCGATATCTGGGCTTACATAAATAGTTACAAAATCTGAATATTTACAAGGGCATTAAAACAGAGTAATCCTCAACAAAGTACACAAATTGTTCTATATACTTCTTTCTTAAATAGAATACCAAGTTTTCCAGACTAAACTAGCTGTCCTCGGATTGCTTTTGAGAGTTTACCTCACGTGGTGCACTCTTCCATCTTATGATTAATTGGTCAAAGAGGCATAATGGAGTATCCTTAAAGCTTTCCACAAAATAGAAACTAGAAGCAGTGCCAGTACAGAAAACGAGTTGAAGAAAGATATACTGCTTGGAGTTTCAAAAAAATAACCCTTTCAAAATAAAGAAAATATACTGCTTGGAAACTTCAAGCTTTAACCAATTGGAACAAAACCTTGATCTTGACTCTTGAGAAATACTAGTCTACTTTCAACATAGAAAGAAGCTTAGGCTTTCATCTCAAGCCACCATCTCAAACCATTACTGTTTCAGGTTCAGAGTAAAAAAACACACTAAATTAATTAAATTATATTCGTATTCTAGGAATTCAAATAGAAATAAAAACAATGGAAACTCAAATCTCCGTGCTTCTAGGCAGAACATAATTTGGATAAGTTTACTGCTACTGCTTTCAACAAGATGAAAATTTCCTAGGCTAGCTTCAAGGGACTGCAACGCTTATTTGTTGTTATTTAGCAGTTGTCGATGTGAATTAATGGTAAACTGTTCAAAAAAGTTAACGAAAAGGATTTGAGGAAGAATCATTCCACTGTCATGTTCCATTGATAGGATTTTCAATAGAAACCCAACTTGTATAGTAATAAATTTAGTTGTTTCAACCTATGTTGCTCGCACTCTTCAATAATGTCGACGGGTGTGTGGTTGGATCCTCTAAACGTAGTGCATTTTTTAAGGATCTGATACGGGTGCAGTAACATTTCCGAAAATTCCGAGCAACATAGGTTTCAACAACCTAATGGAGGAAACTGGATGATGTAATGAGCCCGGATATAATAAGGATCACATGAGGGGATACGTGGTTGAAATTAGTCAACTGTTTGCTCGCACATATAGAAAGGGTTGAAGCTATCGTGAAAAGCGTGAAAAATTTGGGGATTATCTCAGTTCTCTCTTCTTCTTCATATAATCTCTTCTTTTCTCATTCTCTGTAGAAATCAAGCGCATCAATGGCGGCTGTGTTGCTTTTTTTTTTTTTTTTCTTCAGTTTACTTCCAGTAATAGAAACCAGAAAATTATCCCAAAGACACTGTTTCATTGAGATTCCATTATTAGATCTTGACAGATGATAATTAGTACTAAAGAATCCAAGCAGTCCAGATTACCCAAATGCATATGAAAAAAGAGAAAATTCAGCAAACTAGAACGAAAAAGAAAAAAAAATACTCCCTCCGTTTCAATTTGTTTGTCTCACTTTCCTTTTTTTGGCAACTCTTTAATTCCAACTTTCCACATGTCATGTTTACAACAAGATTGAAGGACTTTTTGGTACATTCTAAGACCACAAGATTCAAAAAGTTTCATTTACTTTTTTAAACTCCAGACCAAGTCAAAACGAAACAAACAAATTGAAACAGAGAGAGTACAATACAAATAGAATACATTATTGAGCATTAATAAGTAACAACTATCTAAACAAAGCAGTCCAGAGTACCCAAATGCATATGAAAAAAAGGAGAAAATTCAATAGAAAGAAAGAAATCATTTGGAGAGTGGAATTACCCAAAGCCATGGTTAACATAGTAAGGCAAATTAGACAAGAGCGTTTCATCAACATCGAAGATCCAACCGTCCATTTTATCATTCGCAACCTTAACTGTATTAGCAAACGCAAGTGACTGATCAGCCACAGCAGTTAAATCAGAAGAATAACGACCTGCAGTCATGTAATCCTGAACGAAGGAAACGCATTTTTCAGGGATACAAGCCCAGAGACCAGCGTCATTAGTCTCCACAGTGAATCGCCAGCTCTCACAGTACATAGCATTCTTGTTGTTGTCTTTGGGAATAATCTTGCGGTGGGTGAAGACCCGATTGAGGGCAAAAAGGTCTAGTATTTGAGGAGAGATTTGGAGGATTGATTGAGAGGATGAGGTGGAGATGAAGGTGAAGGTGATGAAGAGAAGTGTCATCAAGTTTTGAGGGTACGCCATGATACTGGAATCTTCGATGGGTATCAGGCTTAGCTATGTACCTACCAATCAAATCCGATCACCCTAATTTGATTTGCTCCATCTCCTTTTTTTTTTTTTTTATATATATTTATGATATTGCCAATCTATTGACTTCATTGCATAATAACTAAAAAATCTTCTTCTTTTTTTGGGGGCTCTTATAGGCTACCTGCAAATAATCTATTCGGCGGTTAGATATACTTTGTAAAGTAGTTAGTGCTAAACAAATTAGTACTATAGTATTACTATTTTGTCCTTAATGTAACCCCAACTGGAAGTATTGCAAATAATGAGATAATTTAGGGGGTAAATTGCAAAACAATAAAGGATAGGTTGCAAATTGAAAAAAAAATCGAGCATGCAAAATGAAAAGATAACAAATTGACTTAACGACAACTGTAATACATTGGTCTTTTCTGATAGCTATTCTAATTAACGAGCATTGTGGACACAAGGAGTTAATGGTTCTGGGATGTCACAACATTGCCTAAACCGTTCTAAATCACTACTAAGCTTTATGACATCTCTAATACTCCCTCCGATTCAAATTCAGAGTCCACTTAGCCTTTAGCACATCCTTAAGAAAATATTAACTACTAAAAAAAAGTTATTCTGACTAATTTAATTTTAATTAAAATTTGCATATTACTAGTAACTTGATATATTGAGATGTGGTCACTTAGCACTTAGCAAGGATAAATCTGCAAAAATAAAGTTAACTCCTTCTTAATTATGTAAGTGAACACTTATTTTAAATTAAAATAAAAAGGCTAAGTAGTCACTTATTATGAACCGGAGGGAGTATTGATTAGTTTCAAGAACACTTAATATAAAAGGTAAAATGAGATAAAAATACTTAATTTTATCTTGATTTAACAAAATAATAAATAATTTGAGATAAGTATTTTTTAGAAACCTTGAAAACTAATATGAGATCGAGGGAGTGTATGACATTTCGCCTTCTATAATCCCACAATTTAGATTTTAGAGAAGATTGTCCCCTTGAGTACGGGTAAGTATTTTGATCCCTTATATGTATTACTGAATATAAAAATGTTTATAGCAGTGGATAGCTTTGGTCCAATCTTTACAGACTTCTTAAAACTAATTGTCACACCCCAAACTAATTGATGCCTCTAACTTTAATCATGTAAGAATGCATATTAAATTTTATCCATACTTATAAACGGCATATTGATTTTTTATGAAAATTTACGTGAAAGCAGTCCAGAGAGCAACCACCATCTTTTCTTTCAATGCTCTGTAGCAAATATGGTGTGGCAAAAGTTACTTACTTGGCAGGGCATTCACAAAAGTATACAACTGGGACCAGGAGCAAAGATGGGCAAGATAACATGCAAATGGGAGCAATGCAATAGCTGAGATATATAGGATGACACTTTCAGGATGCATATACTACATTTGGCAAGAGAGAAACATGAGAGTGTTTCAAAAGAAGACGAGGACAGAAGCAGTAATGGTCAAGATGATCATATAGGATGTCCATTTCAAAGGATAGAAGAAGACAAGACTTGTAAAAGTGCTCAAGGAGCTCAATTTTTATCCATAGAAGTAGTTGGTAGGAGTTTGTGATGTTTTGAGCTTACAGTAGGTTGTGCAGTTTCAGATGCACTACAAGTTGGGGCTCTTTGTCCAACTCTAGAGGGTTCAATTTGACTGTGTGCATATATTTTTCCTGCTAATACAATCGTTAGTTACCAAAATATAAAATCTATGAAAATATTTATATTTTCAATAGCTAATCATGTGGCTCAATAAACAAATCATAATCTTAGCACTCTTATTATTCTTACAACATACGCGCATAATAATATAAAGACTCATGAACTAGCAACCCTGCCACAATGTATCTGTAACATCGCAACCTTTCCTTCCGAGTATGTGAATCTCGCTCCTTGAATTGAGAAGTATCGTAGGTCCATATAGTATTCTGAGACTTGTCGAGATGACTTGGGTTGGAACACAAGGGGTTCGGGTGAATTTCAGCCAAAAAATCACAATTCAGCATGTTGCAATTTTTTTCCTGATGAAGCCGCTTTTGCGGACATATGATCTCAATTGTGAGGTTAGCCACACAATTGCGAAAAAATACATTTGCGAAGTAGCAAAAAATGTTCAAAAAATAATTGCAGATCATTGAGCAAAAATGAGGAACAACTAAACGATTAATGGTACTTTTTAAGATACATGAACTGTCTTTCACAACCAGACAGTGTAGGCAACATTATTGGGGCTGTGACATATACATACAAATTGAAACTGGAAGGCAAGAATCAGTTTATGCACTGCATTGCATAAAAATAAAATAAAACTATGTGACCTATCTTGATATTAGCACATCTATCAATTCCTCATGTCAGGAACTATGCATGTCTTCTGTGAGAAACCCGGATCAAAAGTTGTTGCAAATCTACCCGCTCAAATCTGACACGGGTTCCAATGGAAGCTGTCAATATCATCAAAGGAGACGCAGCTTTCCGGTCACTGAATCTACCGCTGACTTGCTTCCTGCTCAATGGTAGAATAAGTTTTGAGCATCGCACCAAAGAGATTTGAGTACAAGTTGGGCGCAAACACCAACCGAGCTAGCATGCTATCCCACAAAATAATAGGTGTAAAACAAGGAGTATCCTCAAGAATAACAAAATACATATTTGATTTGTACGAAAGGTGCACCAATGCACAAGTTTTATCCCCTTTCATAGGATTTTTATTAACTGTTCCCCAACATTTTGAAATAATCTCTTAACATCCGTCAAAAAGGTTGTTCCAACTATTTCTTTTGTTTAAGTGATGGAATTAAATTTGCGGCATCTCATAAACTATTAATGAAATTTAGCTTTAAAAACCTATTATGGAATTTAAACATTTCAGTTTTTTTTATGAAAAGAGCAAATGATGATTTGGGGACTGTTCTAAAAGAGATCTTACAACTGTCAACAAAAGTGGTTAGGATGTGCAGAAGTTTATTCTGACTGCCATAGAACTGGCTAGTTAGAAGTGAGCATTCTACGTAGATGAAAACCTGAAGAACAGAATATTTGAGCCTTAAAATTTACATATAGACTCTAATAGATAAATCGGATCAATTAAATTCAGTACCACAAAATACTGGAAAGTATATCATCAGAAAAGCAATAGAGCTGCAGAAGTACAGCTACCACATAATATATTACTGGTAATGTTATAAAGCAATAGAGTACGGAACAAAAAAAAAAAAAAAAAAAGAGAGAAAAAGAAAAAAAACATATGAATAGCAGCAAACAGATTAAGAAGTACACCTGGTCCAACTGCAAGAACTGTCCTTGAGCCGGATGCGACCTGCATCATACAAATTCCGGAAAACATAAGTACATTCTGAGGACCATTTGGTACACCCCAAAAAGGAAAAAAAGGAGAACGAAAAGGACTCTTCTAAATAAACTACTCAATAAAAGGACTCTTCTAAATAAACTACTCAATAAGAATCTCTCTAGGCTGCTACTTAACCACATGATCACAACCTCATATTCTTCCTCTGTAACGCAAAGAATGAAACCAGGTGCCTGTAATATTCTTTCTGCAACTGAGAGCAGCCAACAAGCATAGATACTGCAGCATATCCTTGTCACAGTCTCTAGACGTTCTTAATGGATCAATTTTTCTTTTTGAAATGGTCCTTAGTGGAATAGTGGATCAATTAACTATGCCTAATCCCAAATTAGTTAAATCATTTATATAAATCATCTGTATCTATCTACTCCATTCATGTCCAACACATTCCAACACTAGATAATTTGCCTTTTTAAGCAATTTGGAAGTACTTTAAAACTAGAAACTCTCTAATCTACAGTTATCCCTTCAAGAATATACCAGTATCAATCAGACTAAAATGTCTCCTAACAAACACCAGACCTAATGTAAGTGTAATACCAAATCCAAACTTAGTTGATATCTCTTATATAGATCATTTTCTTCTATATATGTTGTGTTCTTAGCTGTGTCCACATTGATTCCAAGAGATTGTAGGTTTTTTGAAACAATTCCTCTTCTCTATAACTCCCTCTTATCTCTACATCTTTTTAATAAAAGAGCTTATTCCATGAATGAAGTGCTCCCCAACTAGTGCGGGGATAGGTGGAGAGTGGGAAATATATCGCATGCAGCCTTCCCCCTAACAATTTTGCGAAGTTTTATTTCCATGCTTTAAAATTGTGAAGATAACATTACCAAAGAACAACTCTACTGTTGTGCCAACGCTAGCTCTCTTCTACTTGTTCTTAACATACATGTTATATATTTCACAGAAGTATCATCAATTTTACATTATTCCTTGGGAAGGATACCTGTGTACGTCCCGCATCAGCAACCACAAAAGTTGGAAGACCAATGTTCTCGGCTGCTTCCTTCAACTTATTCCTAATAGAATATTTTCCAAGCATATAAAAAGTGTCAATCTTAAAAGGAGAATCATGGTCAGTGAGGATTCATACAGCGGACCTCAACTTGTTTGGGACTAGGCGTAGTTGTTTTATAAAACAATGCCAATCCTTCTTCAAAACATGATGACACATTCTTCACAAGTAGGCACGGGCATTCATGGTGTCTAAGGGAAAATAAACATAGAGTAGGATCACCTGCTTACATTTCTTGCTGATTCTTGCAGGTAACAACTATTTTGGGCTGTCCGCATTGCTCCCATTGCCTCAAAAGATACCGATCACTGCATTAGGTAACTCATCCAATAAATTATCAAATAATGCCACTTCATATCTTTGTAATAAGAAAGAAGGAAAAAAAAAAAAAAAAGGAAACTGGTAATCTGCAAAAGAAATGGGGTCTTCATGTTGTTACAGGCCCAAATGATTTCTTGGATACTTGTTGCAAACAATACATTCTTTTTTCTATGGGTTGAGACAAAAATACAGCTCCAAAGGTGAAGGATTTTTAAACCATCAAAAGATTTTCGTATTTTCATTTATTGACATGCATAACCACGAAAAAACATGATGAGGATTGAAATTGAGAAGGGGTGCGCATCCACACTAGAGACAGAAAGCAGAGCTGCACTGGATAAAAATTGATCAATTCGGGAATAGAAATGCGTAATTTGGATAAGATATTGCATGGGGCTTGCGCCTTGCGGAGGCCAGCAGATATCGTAGTTTTTTTCATCTAATGAAAGAACACTCCTCAGGTAAGTGGGATCTCAAGACAATAAAGTTCCAAGTTTAATAACAACCACACTCAAATGGACTTTTGTAGCTGCACGTGGCCAGCAAGATGCTTAAGAGCTGATGCAGTTGGTGTAATTGTAAAACTACTTAGTTCTGCTCATCCATTCTAAGAAAAATGACCACTCAGGGTTAATGTCCTAGATTGTTCTCAGCTAGTAGAGTGTAATCCATGTAAAGATACCTTTGCATAAGGTCTGCATACATGCCAGTAGCAGCATCTGCGTCGTTTAATTAAACAGTTAAATTGTGACAGACCACGAAAACATCATGAGGAACTTGCAAAATATGGAAGGATTGAAACATCAAAATGCTAGAGGTTCCTTACGAGCACACTGAGATGCAACTTTTCCTTGTGCCATTTTCAGGTCTTGTCTGACAACTAATACCTGGTATTAAATATCTCAAGGTCAGGACATAGCATTTTGTAGAAACCCATTCAACAAAGAGACAGTCAAACATATACCTAGACACAACAAATAGCACAATATATGTTTCGATGAAGACAAGAAGCATCCAATATCAATTTCTTTTTCCTTTTTTGATTTGTTTTGTGTGTGTGAAAGAGAGAGAGAGAGCAGAGAGAGAGAGAGTGTGTGTGCGTGTGAATGAGCATGAGAGAGGGGGGTGGGGGGAATCATGTACCAAACTATTCAAGATGCAATAAAACAATAACATCAACTATGCCTCGGTCCCAAACAAGTTGGGGTCGGCTATATGTATCCTAACTGACAATTGTTTCACCATTTAAGTTCAAGTCATGTCATCATTATACCAAAAAGAAAAAGTGAAAAATAAGTTAAAAAAGATATAAATAATAGTAGTAATAAAAATGATGATAATATTAAAAGTTCTATATATTTTTACTGGCATATAAATATATTATAAGGTCAATATAGCATCTTACTTCTAAGAAAAACGAAGAAGATAGTACACATACACACTCACTCTCTCACACATACACAAATTTTAAAAAGGGAAAAATCTGGATTCTAGTGTTTTCAAGATAAGGAAACACGATATGGAGTAAACAAGGTTCCTCCTTTTGTTTAGGAAAACTAAATTACATTAGTAGTAATTGCCTTTGTGCCACTCACCTTCCATTCTCACTAGTTAGCAGCCAAAATCACATGTCAAAAGAAAGGGGGTCGTGTTGAAGTTACTTTTTTTTTATAAGTTCAACTTACTTTCTGGCAAAGTGTTTGATGAAGATACCAATTTTCAATCTCTCAAAAATGTACATGCTCCCAATTAATTTTCAAGCAGCCTAGCAACAACGTTGAAACTAAAGCAAGTATCTCTAGTGCTAGGCATCAAGAATCGAAGATTCATCAACCTTGGCTACAGTCAAGAATTCATTGCTGTAGAAACAGTTCACAGGAAAAGATTTTGCCTGAATATTTATATCCTAGTCAAAAGTTGATCAGTATAATACAGTGAAACAATATTTTGAATGCACAGGGATTTCCACTCAAGTATCACCCAACAATTCTTACATATCAAGTTAGCTTTTGCATTATGACGGCCAAAGCAAGAGTTACCAGAATATGCTAAAAAAGTTACAAACTTTGGAGCTTAATACTCTTTTTCTCTTTAAGGGAGTGACTAATCATCTTAAAAACTAGTTTCCAATTAATCCTTTTTCATCTGCCTATTTTATTATCAAAACATATTTAACAGAGAATCCACTTTGCAATCCCTTGTTCAGTTGTATGTTCTTTCAGTATAAGCATTACTACAAACCCCGAACCATAATACCCCCTAAGTTTCAATTTGTTTATCTTACTTTCCTTTTTAGTCCATTTCAAAAAGAATACCTCTTTCCTTTTTTGGCAACTCTTTAATTTCAACTTTTCACATAGCATGTTTAAAACCACAAGATTTAAAAGTCTTGCTTACTTTCTTAAACTCCATGCCAAGTCAAAACCAGACAAACAAATTGAAACGGAGGGAGTAATAAACTATGCGCACACAGAAGTAAAAAATACCCTCCACCTGAACTGAACAGATAAAATGTTATATAAAATTTAAGCAAATCAAAGTGATACTAATTCCAAAAAATTGACAGGAAATTACGGATAAGAGTGAAAAGAAGAATGCACAAACCATTTTGAGGTCTTCATCAGCCTTAGATGAGGCCAAAATCTTTTCAGGATGATTTCTACTAAGCAAATGACTAGTCTTCTTCAAAGTGTTACTAGTACTACTTTTGGAAGGCTTAGTCAAATCCAACAACAACCCAAGAATGAAACCAATAACTATTCCAGGAATAAAATTCTCTGGCTTGAAACTTGCTCCTAGCCATTCTTTTTCCTCCTTCTGCTGCTGCCATTTGTATTAAATTAGAGATAAAACAATAGAAAACGAGCCAGTGAAGATGTTGACATCCAAAAAGAAAAGTAACTTTTCATACCTTCTTGGAAGAGTGGGAAGTGCTGCTATTGAAGATACGCATTGAGCTTTGGTTGGTTTGACAGAAAACAAAGAGAGGAAGAGTGTGGAGTGATGGGGCTGTGATTACTTGCACACAAACGTATACAACGGCGTCGTAGAGGGATTATTGATGTATTTTCTTTAATTTGCTTTTATTCTCATCTCATCTCCTATTTATTACTATTTCAGAAAAGGACCAAAATTATGGCTGATTGACTGAATGGGCCTATTATATTTGGGGTCATTTGCACGATTGTCCTTCAAAGGCCCTGATCTTTAATTTTTATCTTTCGCCTAATATCTCGAGGTTTTGAGTTTAAAACCCGACTTAATCAAAAAAATATTCTCAAGGCAGAGTTTCATAGCAAAATTAGGCCTATTCGGGCAAAAGTTAGGCCTTAAGGCAGAACTTTACAAAATTTCAACTGAATTAAAAAAAAAATTGCCTTAATACAAACGCATCTACCTTAAGGTAGAGTTTTGCCTTCAGGTATAAGGAAAAATCAAAACTCTACCTTAAGGTAGAGTTTCGCCTTCAGATATAAGGCAAATCAAAACTCTATCTTGCCTCAAACTTTGCCCGATCAGGTAAAGTTTGCAGTTAAACTCTGCCTGAAGGTAACAAAACTCTGCCTTGCGATTTTTTTTATTTTTTATTTTTGACTAAGCAGGAGTTCGAACCCGGAACCAAGGAATTTTTAATGAAGGGCAAAAATTAAAGGCCACCAATTTGAGAGACAAAAATTAAAGACCAATGGCTTTGAAGGGGATTCCGCACAAAAAAAATGAAATATTTATCCCAAGAAAGTCCAACGCGATGCCATGTCCACAACCAAATGTATTCTAGGATGGATTTGTCTAAAGGGGAAGTTACATAAATACTAGCAAATGAGTAAATTATTAGTCATCTACGATCAATTTCATTGTTACATTTATTACATGATATATTAAAAAGGAACCTATTCTCTCTCCTGCAATCAAGAAGTTCAAAGCCCATGAAAAAAATTTAAAAATGCTCCCAGACCCCGATCCCGAGGCAGGCAGTAAAATCTCAGATCCGACTCACTCTCTCCTCAAATCACCATCGCAACCCTCTCTCAAACATGAGACTTCAGCTTTCTCTCTCCTCTATAGCCTCCAACGACCACTTCCCGTTCGTCCTTTTTCATTTTCTCTCTCCTCCAAAACCTTCTCAGATCTTCTTCTCAGCACCGGTTACCCACTGTCAGTGTTGGTAACGTCACCGGTGACTCTGTCAGTGCCGGAAACACGTCGGCGACCTCTATCAGTGCCGGAAAATCACCAGCGACATCTGTCAGTGCCGGAAACAGTTTCAGCGACCTCTATCAGTGCCGGCGAGCACCTCAATCAGCAAAACACTTCAGTTGTCTCTTCAGTGACAGCTGGAACTTTCCATTAGGAACATGCAGGGTTCTAATCTTTTTTTCATCAGTGGGGATAAATCCTTCGAACTTAGAAATACAGGGGACAAATATTACAACTGGTTTTCATTAATAGAAAGGGGCAAGAGATATACAAGCAAGATCAACATAGATATTCAGAACCTGAGATGCGTGTGCGAAGCGCTGATATAAGCATCAAAAGGCTCTGGACGACTATACAGAAGGTGGGAAAGAAAGCAACAACACAATCTTTTCAGAGTCTACCAAAACTTCAATGTTTATGGTAGATTTGTTCGCATAGAGGTCTGGCATGGTTCATCTAAAGCAGTAGTGATCATCCCTGAGATCAGCCTCAATAGTGGATGGTCAAATATTGCGAAGAAAATCCTTCATTTTCTGGGGGAATTCAGCAAAACAGAGCCACTGCTTCCTCCTCCCCCATTGACAAAATCTTATCACGCAGCAGCCAGCATTGAGAGATGGCCAGAAATAAGTCAAGAAACAAACAAAGGAGAATTGAATGAAAAACATTCCCTGCACAGAAGCTTGGTTGGCACCTTCAATGATCCATTTCATCACAGTCCCAATCCCGAAACTATTCAGAAATGGTTCATTAGTAGATGGAGAGTAATTGCTGGCATCAAAGTCATACCTTTAGACCACAATCGGTTCCTCTTTGAGCTTCTTCCAGGCAAGAGGCAATAAGGGTAAAGGCAGGGAATTGGTTCTGGAGCGGAAGACATCTCTCTTTATCTTGGTGGTCGTATGACTTATCTCATCGCAATCTGTAGCTGGCTGAAAACATCTGATTTGAAAGTTTTGGAATTCCCCACAGATAATGGTCAATGGACACTTTCGAAAATATAGGGGCTTGTTGTGGGGGTTTTATCGGTGTTGATGAAGATCCGAAAAATAGAACATATCTGATCTGGGCTCGTATCTACGTCAAAAAATCAGACATGAAGTTTCCGGCAAGTTTGAATTTTGAATTTGATCAGAGGATTTTCGAATTGCCAATAATTTTAGAAATTCGATCTTTTTCTTTAGCCGCTGGTCCTTCGACTGGTAATCAGATGGGGTCAAATTTTTTTTCCAGCTCCATGTGCTAATACCATTAATGAACCACGTGACACCCATATGGGAGAACCTGTGGAGAAAAGAAGGAATTCGAAGGATTTAACCACAAATGGGCTGTCCCTATTCTCATCTCATAGTCAGGGTAGTAAGAAACACTACAAAGGGAGAACTTCATTAGCTTTGAATAGTGGATACTATACTAAAGGCCCACTTACAAGCAAACACTTCAAGCAACACAAAAAGAAGCAAGTATGGAGATCAAATATAGACCTATGTTGCTTCAGAGCTTCATCTTTCTTGAATGCTTCTTCCTCTTTTGATCCTTTTGAACTAGAAGCTCAAGCATCCAGTCTCAGGGATTTAGAACTCATGGAGGGGACTATCTCTTAGCTTGAAGCAGATGATGAAGCAGACCATGCAGGACACTCGATGGACTCTAATATACCCAAATTGATATTCTCAGAATTTTCAGCTCCAACTGAATCTAACTCTGGTATTTCATCTCAGTCCTTCAACAGTTTTCTTCCTTTGCCTTGGCATGACCCTCAAATTCAAACTGTTGATATTCCTGATGTGGTGGAAACCTCAAAATGGACTAAGTTGATAATGCTGAAGGCTTGCAAAATGTTGAGGGTGAAAGTTGTAGGGTTTGAACATGAACTTCTGGGTATCATTCTGAGAATGGAGGAAAGAAGGAAAGCACAGATTTTTAAGCAAAAAAATAAAACAGGGGAATTAAAGAAAGGGAAAAGCAAAGCGATTCTCGAACTTAAAGATTGGATTGGGATCTCCATGACGGGAGCGGGAAGAAAAGAAAGGGCGGGGTCTCACAAGGCTTATTCCAGATAAGAGTTAAAACACTCAGTTGGAATGTGCAGGGTCTCAACAATAAAGACAAGAGAAGCACTTTGAAATCTCTTATTCACAAGTGGGGAGTTGATATTATTTGTCTGCAGGAAACCAAAATAGAGGCATGGAATCCATCTCTAATTAGGTAAATTTGGGGAAACAGATAGATCTCTTGGGCAGAAGTCAAAGAAATTAGTACCAAAGGAGGGATATTAATAATGTGGGACAAAAGATCTTGGAAATGTGTTAATTTTGAAGCAGGAGCCTTTTCTCTATCATGCAGATTTTAAAGTCTTGCTGAGGACTTCAAATGGGTTTTTACTGGTGTTTATGGTCCTCATACCAATCCAGAAAGGGAGGATCTCTGGCTTGAGTTAGCATTTATTAGGGGATTATAGTCTGACTTATGGGTCATAGGAGGGAATTTCAATGTGTGCAAATTTATGGAGGAAAGATTGAACTATGCTAGAAGATCAAGGGCGATGTTGGGATTCTCCAACACTATTTTGGATCTGGATTTGATTGACCCTCCACTTTAGGGAGCACAATTCACCTGGTCAAGGGGGGAGGCATCTCTCCAAGCCTCGAAGAATTGATAGGTTCCTTATCTCACCGAATGGAATGAGATGTTCAATGCTATCAAACGACACCCTTTGCCTAGAGTTTTTTCGATCATAAACCAATTATCTGCAGTGGGGATTGGGAGGCCACGCGCTTCTTATTTCAAATTTGAAAATATGTGGCTTCAAGCCGAGGGTTTCATGGACATGGTAGAAGGATGGTGGAATTCTTACACCGTATTTGGCACCCCGGACTTTGTGCTAATGCGAGAAACTAAGGAATTTCAAGAAAGACATTACTAAATGGAATAGGGAGGTTTATGGAATAAGCCGAGACTCAAAGGAACAAGGCACTCAAAGAACTGGGAAAGGCTGGATCGATTTAGTACGAGCTCGAACTCTTTCTACGAAGAGAAAAAGTCGGGAAAGGAATCTTAAACTTGAACTTCGGCAAATAGCAACCGAAGAGATCTCATGGAGACAAAAATCAAGATGTTTATGGTTGAAAGAGGGGATAAGAATACAAAGTTTTTCCAAAGAATGGTCAACTCCCATAGAAAGGCCAATTCTATTGACGAGACTCAAAATAGGGAATGAAGTAATTAAAGATAAAGAAAGGATCAAGGATGGTATACTGAGTACTATCAACAAATTTACAAAGAAGGATCGAATCTTGGAGACCCTCTGCTTGTCTTTGAAGGTCTACCAGTCTCAACACGTTGATAAAGAGGACCTTGAACTTCCTTTCACCGAATTGGAGATCTCGAAGCTCTCATGTCTTGTGCCCACGATAAAGCTCCCGGCGATGGTTTCACTATGGCGAGTCTTTTCGTAAATCATAGAACTTCATCAAAAACGAGACACTGCCAGCGACTTTTAATTTCTTTCATCGTAATTGCCAAATGGTGAGATCATGTAATGCCTCATTCATTGCTCTTATCCCAAAGAAGAAAGGTGCTATACAACTTAGAGATTATATGCCTATAAGTCTTATAGGCAGTGTCTACAAACTGCTAGCCAAAATTCTAGGCGAGAGGTTGAAAAAAGTGGTGGATTCTTTAGTTTACGGACAACCCAGTGCTTTTACGAAGAATAGGCAGTTACTGATGCATCGATGGTTGCCAATGAAGTGCTAGGCGGAAAATTAAAAGTGGAGAAGGCGGGATCTCTCGCAAATTGGATATTGAGAAAGCTTTTGATCGACTTAACTAGGCTTATTTAGTCAACATTTTGAAGCAAATGGGATTTGGCGAAAGGTGGATAAGGTGGATTTATTTCTGTATTTCCACGGTGAAGTTTTCAATTCGGGTGAACGAAGTCCGGTTGGGTTTTTCTCTTCTCGAAGGACTCAGCGAGGGGGATCTGTTACACTTGGGAAATTTCCCCTCGGCGTACGGTGAATGGATCGACGAAGGGCATGATGTATACGAGGTTTGGATAAGTAAGAAATAGTATTTGATGGTCCTAATTAAGATTTCTAAAGACATTCGAGTTAAGGAATGAAAGTTGTTAAGGGAGGCGAGTCATAAGTTGTGTGTCGGGAAAAATTACGAGTATCGAATTAATGATGACTTAATAATGCTTTGAGGAAGAGTTATAACGTCCCTTAGATTGCCAATGAAGTGATAAAAAAGTGCTAAGAAGGTTCCATAAGGATTGGAGATCAAACAAGGCGACGGGAACAACTTCGGTGGAACTGTGAGTTCCACGACCGTGTTCCACGGACAGCACCATGATCCACGGACCGTGGATGGGTCCGTGGAACTGCCAGCAGAGATGGTGGCTGGCTGGTCGTGAACCACGACCAGTTCCATGGACGGCACTGTGTTCCACGGACCGTGGAACAGTCCGTGGAACTCCCGACGGCTGAAATGTTTCAAGTCTTTAAATGTAATCCCCACTTCATTTATTTCATTTCCACCCACTTCTTCAACCTCTCAAGACCTCTAGAACCTTCCATATATTCCATTCACAAGAAAACCAAGGAAATCAAAGATCAATAACAAGAATTGAAGTGAATCAAGTGTATGAAACCCCACTAAAGTCATCCAAACCAAGAAATCCCAAGAAAGGTGAAATAGGGTTTTGGTGCAAGAGGTGTATTACCATTCAAGGCTTATTCCTCCATCATCTAAGGTGAGTTTCATGATCTTTCCATGTTGTTTGAAGTATTGTTAGGTTGAAATACTTGGATTGTAGAAGAGTATAGAAAATGGGTCATAAATGTGTGAAAAGTGCTATTGTTGAGTAGTAGTTGGAATGAATCATGAAAATAGATATGTTGAGATCATAAATACGTTATAAATGGCATTTAGAACATGGAATAAGCATTGTATGGGAAAGAACGCGCTAGTGAACTTTGGCCATGATTATGGAGAATTTGGAGTGAAGTTGTGAAATGTGGGCAAAGCAATTGAGCGATGTTTATTGTTTATGGTGTTGTGATTGTTGTTATGAATGTTTGGAAGTTGATATGGAATACGGATGGAAGTAGTATAAACAAAGGAAACGCTGCCCAATTTTCTTTAGCTTTAAGAAGTACGTTCTTGTAATTGCTTAGCTAACGTCGATACGAACTCTCTTGAAGGTAAAGACGTGAGCTTTAAAGGAGAACAAGCAAGCAATAGAGTAGTCAAACGACAAAGGTATGTAAGGCTCAACCTTTCTTCCTAAGGCATGAATCCTATGCATGATTTTCCTTCCTCTTCATGAAATTCCTATATTCCGAAAGACTAAGAGCCTATGTTCATGAATTGCCATATGAGATAAGAAAGACGCTATGAGTACGACAAGGATAATGCTAAGTTTAAGCCTAAAGATTCTAGAGATTTCGATATGATAAACCTACGAAGTTGATGATGTTGACTACGATCCATCGATGCTTTCCCTATGTGTACTCACCTTAAAATGTAGTCCCTCCAAGGTGAGATATAACGACTACGATTACTCCATAACATAATCGGGGGTCCACGACCTTACGTCACCCGACACAGCTATAATTGCTTTCAAGTTCTAAGGTATGTTTGATGATATATGTATGATGATGTTAAGTTATGATAAAGCCATGTTAGGTCTACGAAATGAGTGATAATGATAAGTGTATGATATGTATGATAATGTGATTTCACCGCGCCTAATTGGCCGGGCACGTCACCGCTACGGCGGGTCATATGATTACACCGTGCCTAGATGGTCCTATGTCACCGTATGTTTTGTTTACACCGAGCCTAGAGGGCCGTACACCACTAGTGGGCTGCATACGGTGGTTACCCGAACGCGGGTTAACGATATGATGATGTATGATTGATATGATGATGCATGTATGGTATGATGATGTATATGCTATGATGATCCCTATGATATACTACGTATGATATATGCTAAAATGAATCCATACAAAGGTTATGTCTTCATCTACGCCTTGTGATTTTCCTATTATGTTCCTTTCATTCATGCCTTACATACTCAGTACAATGTTCGTACTGACGTCCGTTTTCTTTGGACGCCGTGTTCATGCCCACGTGTGGCGGAGACGGTGCGGATCCATAGGAGCTAGTAGCTGTTTGAGAGCACTCCATTTTTCGGAGGTGCCATTGATTATTCTTTTGGTACATATATGTATATATTCATGATTTGGGCACGACGGGGTCCTGTCCCGTCCATATGTCTAGTACTCTAGTAGAGGCTCGTAGATACGTAGTGTGGGTAGTATGGTCCCATAGTCTTCATGTATATGCATGTATATATTACCTTGATAGCCGAAGGGCTTATGTTTATAAAAGTAAATATGTTTCAAATGTTAATAGTATTCTATGATTACGAGCATATATTATGAATGAGAGCAGATGAGTAATAGAATGAGTGGTGTTCGGTGGTTAGCCCCGGATACCCATCATGGCCCGTAGCCGGGTCGTGACAAAAGTGGTATCAGAGCAATTCTGTCCTAGGAAGTGTCTACGAGCCGTGTCTAGTAGAGTCTTGTTTATGGTGTGTTGCGCGCCACGCTAATTAACAAGAGGCTACAGGGCATTTAGGAAAAATGACC
This sequence comes from Lycium ferocissimum, assembly GCF_029784015.1. Classification (NCBI taxonomy): domain Eukaryota; kingdom Viridiplantae; phylum Streptophyta; class Magnoliopsida; order Solanales; family Solanaceae; genus Lycium; species Lycium ferocissimum. The sequence continues at coordinate 15,963,286 of NC_081350.1, forward strand.
ATCTTTCTTCTTATGAGATCGTGTGATAGAGCCGAGTATAAGATTTAATCCTCCCTAATAAGTGTGTTATGATTTCAGAAATGCCACCAAAAGGGAAAGCTAAAGCCACCCAGAAGGGCAAGACTACTATGAAAAGGCGGGCAGAAAGAGAGCCGCCTATGAATATAGATGAGGGTGAATCACACCATGAGGCTTTATCTAATGCCTCCACTACTCCGCCTATTACGGAAGAGCAAGAAGGGGCTTCAGCTCCAGCTCCTATGCCTCCAGTTCCTCCACCGGCTACTTCGGGTCAACAAGTGACCGAGGCCATTCATTTATTGACACAGTTGGTTGCCGCTCAGGCACAACGGAAAAATGCGGGCCCAAGTGATCGGTCGGCTAGTACTAGAGGTCGTGACTTTATGAGCGTGAATCCCCCGGAATTATTTGGGTCAAAGCCGGATGAAGACCCGCAAGGCTTTATTGATGAAATGTTGAGAACGTTGCGGATTATTCATGCTTTTGAGACCGAATCTGTGGAGTTGGCATCATATAGACTCCGAGATGTGGCGGTTTTATGGTATAAAAATTAGATAGCATCGAGGCAAGAGAATGCGCCTCCTCCCGTGTGGCAAGAATTTGTAGATGCCTTCATTCGCCACTACTTGCCGCCCGAGGTCCGCCGAGCTAGAGCGGATAGATTTCTAAATTTGAAACAAGGAAACATGAGCGCCCGGGAGTATAGCCTTCAATTTAATTCCTTGGCTAGATATGCCCCTACCATGATGGTCGATATGGGGGATCGGGTGCACCGATTTGTGAGTGGCTTAGGGCCACATTTGTTCAAAGATTGTTTGACAGCTTCATTACAAGATGGGATGGATATTTTCCGTATTCAAGCCCATGCCCAAAATCTAGAAGGACAACAACCTCCGCAAAGGGGTGATCGTGATGTTGATAGACGACAAGGCAAAAGGGCCAGATCTATGGGCTCAGGCAGTGATTATAGAGGGGGATTAAGGCAGACACATTCTAGGCACTCAGGCCAGTCAGTGAAGAGTGCACCTCCCCGATTTACAGGCAGGAGATTTGACCGCTCCTTCCGTTCAGGACAGGGCCAGAGTTCGAGGGCCCCAGGTTCTCAGTTTGGGGGAGATTATAGTCAGGGGAGACCACCGGTTCCCCGATGCAGCCAGTGCAGAAAATTGCACTCAGGGCCATGTCGCCAGGGCACAGATGCTTGTTATGTTTGTGGACAGACTGGACACTTGATGCGTGATTGCCCTTCGAGATATGGTAGAGGTGGGGTTCAGCCCACCGGATCAGCAGCTGGTTCCTCTTCAGTACGTCCGGCAGGGCAGACTCCCAGATTTCAGCAGGCCGAGGTAGAGGCCGAGGGGGATCATCTACTTCAGGTGCCACTCAGCCCCGCATGTATATACTTTAGCCGGACGACATGATCTTGAGTCCTCCCCAGATGTAGTTACAGGTACATTGTCCGTATGTTCTTATGATGTGTATGCATTGATAGATCCGGGTTCCACATTATCATATATTACTCCATATGTTGCTAATCGTATTGGGGTGAAACCCGAGCCAATTAAACCTTTTGAGGTATCTACTCCGGTTGGTGATCCCGTGATAGCTAGACAGATATACAAAGATTGTATGATTGTAGTATGTGACCGCCAAACTAAAGCTGATTTAGTGGAGCTAGAAATGTTAGATTTCGATGTGATTATGGGTATGGACTGGTTGGCCTCATGTTATGCTAATGTCGATTGCAATGAAAGTAGTTCGATTTTAATTTTTGGGAGAGCCCATGCTCGAATGGAAAGGTAATACGGCAACTTCAAGGGGTAGGTTTATTTCCTACCTTAAGGCGAGGAAAATGATAGCTAAGGGCTGTATTTATCACTTAGTACGAGTTCATGATACGGAAGCAAAGCCACCAGTTTTCCAATCCGTCCCGGTAGTGAATGAATTCCCGGATGTATTTCCAGATGAACTTCCAGGCCTCCCTCCGGAAAGAGAAATTGAGTTCGCTATTGATGTGTTGCCGGATACTAAGCCTATTTCTATTCCTCTTTACCGAATGGCTCCGGCAGAATTAAGAGAGTTAAAGGCACAATTGAAGGATTTGCTTGAGAAGGGGTTTATTAGGCCAGTTCATCACCGTGGGGAGCACCAGTCTTATTTGTGAGAAAGAAAGATGGCTCCCTACGAATGTGTATTGACTATAGGTAGCTGAATAAGGTGACCATAAAGAATAAATATCCTCTTCCAAGAATCGATGATTTATTTGATCAATTACAAGGTGCCAAGTGGTTCTCCAAAATAGACTTGAGGTCGGGTTATCACCAAGTGAGAATCAGAGAAGAAGATATTCGCAAAACAGCTTTCAGAACGAGGTATGGCCATTATGAATTCCGAGTGATGTCGTTTGGGCTAACTAATGCCCCGGCAGTGTTTATGAATCTAATGAATAACGTATTCAGGCCTCTCTTGGATTTGTTTGTAATAGTATTCATTGACGATATTCTGGTGTACTCTCGCACGGAATCAGAACATGCAGATCATTTATGTATTGTTCTTGGAATTCTTCGAACTCGAGAATTGTATCCGAAATTCTCAAAGTGTGAGTTTTGGCTAAACTCTGTGACGTTCTTGGGTCATGTGATTTCAGATGATGGCATTCGAGTTGACACTCAGAAAATTGAAGCTGTGAAGACTTGGCCAAGGCCTACGACGCCTACAGAAGTTTGTAGTTTTTACGGGATTGGTAGGTTATTATAGAAGGTTTGTAGAGGGCTTTTCATCTATTTCAGCCCCATTGATGAAGCTAACCCAGAAGTCAGCTAAATTTCAGTGGAATGACGCTTGTGAGCGTAGTTTCCAAGAGTTGAAGGACAGATTAACCTCAGCTCCAGTCTTAACACTCCCAGAAGGGCCAGATGGCTATGTTGTATATTGCGATGCTTCCGGTGTTGGGCTAGGATGTGTATTAATGCAGCATGGAAAAGTCATTGCTTATGCCTCGAGACAGCTGCGGAAACATGAAAAGAACTACCCAACTCATGATCTTGAATTGGTCAAGTAGTTATTCATGCATTAAAAATGTGGAGACATTACTTGTATGGCGTGCACGTTGATATCTATACAGACCACAAGAGCCTCCAATACATTTTCAAACAGAAGGAGTTGAATCTGCGGCAAAGGCGGTGGTTAGAGTTATTGAAAGATTATGATGTGAATATTTTATACCACCCCGGAAAAGCAAATGTAGTAGCAGATGCGCTTAGCCGCCGATCAATGGGCAGTTTATGTGAAGTTCCCTCGGAAAAGAAAGAATTGGTTCATGAGCTCCACCAACTAGCTAATCTTGGGGTACGCTTAATTGATTCAGGTGGTGCAGGGGTTAGTGTTCATAATCCCACAATTTCGTCTTTGAATCTGGAAGTAAAAGAAAGGCAATACGAAGATCCTCAGCTGAGTCATTATAGAGATGCATGTCATACAAAAGAGGAGTCCCCATTTGAAACTTCTATAGAGGGAGTCCTTAGACACCGAGGCAGACTATGCGTTCCGAATGTTGCGAAATTACGCCGCCGAATCCTAGAGGAAGCTCATTATTCTCGGTATTCCATTCATCCAGGAACGACAAAGATGTATCATGATCTCAAGATGATGTATTGGTGGGATGGTATGAAAAGAGACATAGCAGAATTTGTAGCCCAATGTCCAAATTGCCAGCAAGTGAAGATAGAACACCAGAAGCCAGGGGGATTATTGCAAGCAATGGAAATTCCTACGTGGAAATGGGAAGTGATCAATATGGATTTTATTGTAGGACTACCCCGTTCCCGAAGCAAGTATGATTCTATATGGGTAATTGTGGATAGATTGACGAAAGCAGCTCATTTTCTCCCAGTCAGGAGCACCTACTCAGCAGAAGATTATGCCAGGTTGTATCTCAAGGAAATTGTGAGACTCCATGGTATCCCAATGTCCATTATTACAGATAGAGGAGCACAGTTTACAGCCAAGTTCTGGAGATCCTTTCAAGAAGGTCTAGGTACTCAAGTAAGGCTCAGCACGGCATTTCATCCGCAAACCGATGGACAAGCCGAGCGTACCATTCAAACTTTAGAGGATATGAAAAGGGAATGTTTTTTAGATTTTGGTGGTAGTTGGGACGACCACTTACCCCTAATCGAATTTGCCTACAACAATAGCTACCATTCCAGTATCCAAATGGCTCCGTATGAAGCTTTGTATGGAAGGAAGTGTAGATCTCCAATTGGATGGTTTGAAGTCGGAGAACTTCAATTAATAGGCCCTGAGTTGATTCAGCAAGCTGTGGAAAAAGTCAAGGTGATCCGAGATCGCTTGTTAACCGCCCAAAGTCGCCAAAAGTCTTATGCGGACAACCGCCGGCGAGATCTAGAATTTCAGGTCGACGATTGGGTGTTCTTGAAGGTATCACCAATGAAAGGGGTGATGAGATTTGGTAAGAAAGGAAAGTTGAGTCCTCGATATATCGGACCCTACAAAATCATCCGCAAGGTGGGTCAAGTGGCGTATGAATTGGACTTGCCTTCAGAGCTTGAACTAGTCCATCCAGTCTTCTATGTCTCCATGCTCCGCAAGTGTGTTGGAGATCCTACGAAGATTGTGACAATAGATGATGTTCAGATCACAGGAAAGCTAGCCTATGAAGAAGTGCCTATTGCCATATTAGACAGACAAGTACGGAAACTTCGGAATAAGGAAGTGGCCTCAGTTAAAGTCTTATGGCGAAATAACAACCGAGAAGAGATGACTTGGGAAGCGGAAGAGAAGATGAAATCCATATATCCGCATTTATTTCAGTCCCCGGAAGGGATCTATGATGAGGCATCGAGATTATGAGGTACGTATGTTTTCTTTTATGCATATGGGCCATATGTGGCCAATTTATATTATTATTGTGTTGTGGCCCTGTGAGGCAACGTTATTATGGGTTGTTGTGACAGGATGGTAGTGCCATATTACAGGGGAGACTCTGGCAAAATTTTTATAGAATTCCCGATAACTTAACATTCGAGGACGAATGTTCCAAAGGGGGGGGGGGGAGAATGTTACACTCGGGAAATTTCCCCTTAGCGTACAGTGAATGGACTGACGAAGGGCATGATGTATACAAGGTTTGGATAAGTAAGAAATAGTATTTGATGGTCCTAATTAAGATTTCTAAAGACATTCGAGTTAAGGAAAGAAAGTTGTTAAGGGAGGCGAGTCATAAGTTGTGTGTCCAGCAAAATTACGAGTATCGAATTAATGATGACTTAATGATGCTTTGAGGAAGAGTTATAACGTCCCTTATATTTCCAATGAAGTGATAAACAAGTGCTAAGAAGGTTCCATAAGGATTGGAGATCAAACGAGGCGACGGGAACAACTTCGGTGGAACTGTGAGTTCCACGACCGTGTTCCACGGACAGCACCATGATCCACGGACCGTGGATGGGTCCGTGGAACTGCCAGTAGAGATGGTGGCTGGCTGGTCATGAACCACGACCAGTTCCACGGACGGCACTGTGTTCCACGGACCGTGGAACAGTCCGTGGAACTCCCGACGGCTGTAATGTTTCACGTCTTTAAATGTAATCCCCACTTCATTTATTTCATTTCCACCCACTTCTTCAAACTCTCAAGACTATAGAACCTTCCATATATTCCATTCACAAGAAAACCAAGGAAATCAAAGATCAATAACAAGAATTGAAGTGAATCAAGTGTATGAAACCCCACTAAAGTCATCCAAACCAAGAAATCCCAAGAAAGGTGAAATAGGGTTTTGGTGCAAGAGGTGTATTACCATTCAAGGCTTATTCCTCCATCATCTAAGGTGAGTTTCATGATCTTTCCATGTTGTTTGAAGTATTGTTAGGTTAAAATACTTGGATTGTAGAAGAGTATAGAAAATGGGTCATAAATGTGTGTCTATTGTTGAGTAGTAGTTGGAATGAATCATGAAAATAGATATGTTGAGATCATAAATACGTTATAAATGGCATTTAGAACATGGAATAAGCATTGTATGGGAAAGAATGCGCTAATGAACTGTGGCCATGATTATGGAGAATTTGGAGTGAAGTTGTGAAATGTGGGCAAAGCAATTAAGCGATGTTTATTGTTTATGGTGTTGTGATTGTTGTTATGAATGTTTGGAAGTTGATATGGAATACGGATGGAAGTAGTATAAACAAAGGAAACGCTGCCCAAATTTCTTTAGCTTTAAGAAGCACGTTCTTGTAATTGCTTAGCTAACGTCGATACGAACTCTCTTGAAGGTAAAGACGTGAGCATTAAAGGAGAACAAGCAAGCAATAGAGTAGTCAAACGACAATGGTATGTAAGGCTCAACCTTTCTTCCTAAGGCATGAATCCTATGCAAGATTTTCCTTCCTCTTCATGAAATTCCTACATTCCGAAAGACTAAGAGCCTATGTTCATGAATTGCCATATGAGATAAGAAAGACGCTATGAGTACGATAAGGATAATGCTAAGTTTAAGCCTAAAGATTCTAGAGATTTCGATATGATGAACCTACGAAGTTGATGATATTGACTACGATCCATCGATGCTTTCCCTATGTGTACTCACCTTAAAATGTAGTCCCTCCAAGGTGAGATATAACGACTACGATTACTCCATAACATAATCGGGGTCCACGACCTTACGTCACCCGACACAGCTATAATTGCTTTCAAGTTCTAAGGTATGTTTGATGATATATGTATGATGATGTTAAGTTATGATAAAGCCATGTTAGGTCTACGAAATGAGTGATAATGATAAGTGTATGATATGTATGATAATGTGATTTCACCGCGCCTAATTGGCCGGGCACGTCACCGCTACGGCGGGCTGCATATGATTACACCGTGCCTAGATGGCCGGGCATGTCACCGCTAAAGCGGGCTGCTATGTTTACACCGAGCCTGTAGGGCGGACACGACACCACTAGTGGGCTGCATACGATGGTTACCCGGACGCGGGTTAACGATATGATGATGTATGATTGATATGATGATGCATGTATGGTATGATGATGTGTATGCTATGTTGATCCCTATGATATACTACGTATGATATATGCATAAAATGAATCCATACAAAGGTTATGTCTCCATCTACGCCTTGTGATTTTCCTATTATGTTCCTTTCATTCATGCCTTACATACTCAGTACAATGTTCATACTAACGTCTGTTTTCTTTGGACGCTGTGTTCATGCCACAGTAGCAGGGAGACGGTGCAGATCCATAGAAGCTATTAGCTGATTGAGAGCTCTCCACTTTTCCGGAGGTGCCATTGATTATTCTTTTGGTACCTATATGTATATATTCATGATTTGGGCACGACGGGGTCCTGTCCCGTCCATATGACTAGTACTCTAGTAGAGGCTTGTAGATACGCGATTAATAGGGTAGTATGGTCCCATAGTCTTCATGTATATGCATGTATATATTACCTTGATAGCCGAAGGGCTTATGTTTATAAAAGTAAATATATTTCAAATGTTAATAGTTTTCTATGATTACGAGCATATATTATGAATGAGAGCAGATGAGTAATAGAATGAGTGGTGTTCGATGGTTAGCCCCGGATACCCGTCATGGCCCGTAGCCGGGTCGTGACAGATCCACTATCCCCCTTTCTCTTTTTTATTGCCATGGAAGGACTATCTCAGTTATTAGCTAAGGCCAAAGAACTTCAGTGGATTCAAGGGTTCCAAGTGGGCAGAAATCCTTCCACTTCGTCTCGGTTCATCCGATATATGCGTATGACACCCTTATATTTTGTGGAGCGGATTGTCAGCAGGTCTCTAATCTCAACACCACTCTCATGATCTTTGAGGCCATTTCTGGACTCCATATCAATATGCTTAAGAGCACTATATATCCCGTGAATGAAGTGGCCAACCTAGAAGCTCTCACTGACATTCTTAGCTGTAAAACAGGCTCCTTTCCCACCACCTATTTGGGACTTCCTTTGGGTGACAAATTCACATCATCTGGGATATGGAGTGGAGTCATTGAAAGAATGGAGAAAAGACTAGCCACTTGGTAGATGCAATACCTCTCATTGGGAGGTAGGCTCACCCTTATCAACAGGTGTCCTGACAACATTCCCACTTACCGTATGTCACTCTTCCCTATGCCAAGCTCGGTCTAAAGCAAATCGACAAAGGCTCGAAGGAAATTCCTATGGGAGGGTAACAATGTTACTCACAAATTCTCTTTGGTCAAATAGCAATTAGTTATTTAACCCAAAGGCCAAGGGGGGCTGGGAATCAGAAATCTAAAGCTCCATAACAATAGCCTACTCATGAAGTGGCTCTGGAGATATGGTCAAAATGAGGCTGGGTACTGGAAGGATATCATCAAAGCTAAATATGGTATTCAAGACCATTGGACTGCAAAGAGAATCAATGAACCACATGGTGTCAGAGTATGGAAGCACATCAGTAGTCTCCAAGAGGAATTCTTCCAGAATGTCTCATTCAAGGCTGGAAATGGGCTCAAGATTAGATTTTGGCAAGACAAATGGCTTGTGGACACTTTAGTAAAAGACTCATTTCCTTCACTATTTCTGATAGCTTCCAACAAAGAAGCAACTTTAGCTCAATATAGAGATAATAACTGTTGGACACCTATTTTTAGGAGAAACTTACAAGATTGGGAAGTTGATGATTTTCTTTCTCTCTTAGAAAGATTGGGACAAAATATTTTGGTGGCAGAATCTCAAGACAGTATCCTCTGGGGCAATTCTAAGGAAAAAATTTTCACTATGAAGGAATGTTACAACTATTGGAGTTCTCAAAATAGCCTTTTAGATGTCTGGCCTTGGAAGCTTGTATGGAGAACTAGACAGCCTCTTAGAGTTACTTGCTTCACTTGGACTGCACTGAAGGAAGCATGCCTAACACAAGACAATCTTAGGAGGAGAGGTGTAATCGTCGTCAACATGTGTGCTATGTGCAAGCAGACTAATGAAAGTGTCAACCATCTATTTTTGCACTGCCCTGCAGCAGCCAGCCTTTGGTATTTCTTCTATTCTATGCTTGGTATCCAATGGGTAATGCCCTTCAACATCAAAGATGCCTATGCTAGCTGGATACTTTGGAGAGTTGACAAATCCATCAAAAGGATCTGGAGAATAATCCCAACAGTAATTTTTTTGACCCTATGGAAGGAGAGATGTAGTAGATGCTTTGATGGAATCTCAACTCCTATTTGCATTTTAAAGTCTAGGGGTTTAGTTAGTCTTTTCAGTTGACATTTTTTTGCCCCTGTAAACAGTGTGGATAACTTTCTATATTTTGTTAGCTCCCTCTCTCTAGTACAAAGAGAGACGGGATAACCTTAGAATGTTCTACAGATTTTTGCTAAGTCTGCTCCATGTTTTGTTTGAAGCAGCTTTTTACCCATCTGTAACCTTGCATCTTCTTGATGCTTTACTAATGACATTTTATTACTTTACCAAAAAAATCAAGAAGTTCACATTATAAAAAAATCCCTAAATTTAAGCTAATCAATTAATTATGTCTTTATCAGTTATGATAATCACCATTCCTAAGTTAGAAAAACATTCCACCATCAGATTTGAAAAATGTTGCATTTGTACGTTGATTTATGAAGATTCGTTCACCCATAAATAGAAAAAAGGAATTGTTTTTATATATGAATAATGTTTTTCATTAAGAAACTTTTTTGTTTTACTTTTTTTTTTCGTGTGTGGAAACAAAGTAGATATTATGATGATTTGTAAGACAAGTAAAAAATACTAAAAGGAGTTTAATGCATATGGGATTAATTGTAATAGGATTAAAAGGATTAACTTATATATACACACACATATATTTAGTTTATACATATAGTATAGTATACTTAATACATATATAATTATTTTCACTTTACATTTGCACTAATACAATAGATATACTGTTTATATGTGTATATTATATTATATAAATTTTTAGTATGAAGAATACTTATACCGTATCACTACAAGAAAACATGGAATTCGCGACAGATAAAATTTCATAGCTAAACAGCAAATTCCCATGCTAATATCATTTAGCTACGGATTAGCGACGGATTATAAGAAAATCTAATTAGCGAGGAGCTATTTAGTGACAGATTAGCTAGGGATTACCGACAAATGCCGTAGCTAATTCTATGTTCTTTTGTAGTGTATATTAGTGATTATATTTTCTCATTAGAATTTTTTTTTGTTTTACATTTTTTTTTCGTGTGGAAACAAAGTAAATATTATAATGACCACCAATAAAAATCTTCTGCTAAAATCATATCTAATAGTCTTTTTAAAAATGATATATTAATGGTGTGTACTTGATATAAACATAGCTTATTCAATTAATACATAATTTATACGTAGAAATATTATGAAGTATATTTATACCGTATACCATCCATGTATGCTCGTATAACACACACACATATATATATATTCAACTTACTTAAATACTCCCTCTGTTAAACAAAAATAATACTACCAATTATTTAACACAAGACGAAAAGCACAAATAATACCTTAACATGTTGTCAAATATTTTGTTATTATCTTTTCAGTTAAATTAACAATTTGAATATACCACATATTTTTTAGGTATATTTTCATGTACTTTTCTTATACCACATACCATATCTTTTCATGTACTTTTTTTAATATTAATATATTCAAATAATTTCTTTTAGTCACAAAAAAATAATTGCATCAGTCATTAAGTGAAAATAAAAACTAAAAAGAAGAATAAAGAGGAGGAAAAGAAAATAAAAAAATCTTTTTAAAATGGTAGATGGAATATGGGATTTGAAGTTGATTTTTTTTTTTTTAATTTGAAAAATTACATTCTCTCTCATGCCCTTTTTATAGATTTGGGAGAGTTGGGGGGATGATTTTGAAAGAAAGAGAAAGTAAAAAGTGAATATGCATCAATGGTAGTAACTTCTAAAATTAATTCTAAAATTAAGTATTATTGATATTTTAGGAATGTAAAAAGTTGTATTTTTGTAATTAAAAATTTTAAATTTGAATAAGTTTTGTTTATGTAATTTTTAGAAAGTAATTATAATCTTTTTAATTATCATTTTAAAAAGTTGTATTTGTGTGACTTTTTCTAGTCCAAATTCACGTGATAATCACTATAATAACCCCCCGGATATCTCTTTTTCTTTTGTAAACTGGAGGGTGCTACATATTTTTGAACTTAGTTTTATGAGTTTTATGCATTAAAGATGTAATAATTATTTACTAAGTTATGTCACTTAATATCATTACATTATGATAAATACTAGCAATAATTTGGTAAAATAGAACTAGTTTGCTATTACACGTAATTAAATTATATAGATGGTATAAAAATTCTTTGCATTGTTAATACTCCATATATATAACTTAAATTCCTCCTTGAAATCTATCAATTTAGCTACGTATGGAGTGAAAACTATTTAGTTGCGGATTTACTAATATGGTTAATACTAGTTGTTTGGAGATGAAGCAATCTAATCGTAAGTTACCAACAAGGATTGTAGTGGAGTGGTAAGTACTCATCATTCTTAATCAAATGTGTCGGGTTCGAGTCATAGGTATAGAGTCGCCTTTAGGGAGCGCCTTACCCCGTATTGTGGACTTTCCAGTGAGAATCTAAATTTAGTCCGATTACGTTCCAGTGCAAGTACAGGACATTGAGTGAAAAACCAAAAGATAATAATTAAGTTTATTGATAAACCCACACGATTCTACTTCCTTAATCCCTCTATTTTCACTAGTTACAAGTCATATTTCCTTCAGGAATTTGGAATTTGGTACATGACGTATGCCTTAAGGTTAACCTAATACCAGAAATAGAAAGAACGAAAAGTCAAGAGGTATCTGTAACCTAACTTGTCCTAACCCTTAGAACTACTCCTCGCGTGTCCCTCAAAACTCTACAAAGAATCTTTAGTTTTTATACTTCCCTTCCTACAAAACACATACCAAAACCAAATTCCATAATTACCTTTCTCTAACTTCCCAAAAATGGAATCCATTGGATCTAGTTCCACCCCTTCCGACCACCACCACCATCGTCATCGCCGCCGTTTGGCGCCAACACAACCACTCGCCGACAGAATCATTCGTGCAGTCAGCCACCGTCTCCAACTCCTCCACCACTACGACACCACTTTCTTTATCTTAGGTGCAACTGGAAATGTATACACCGTTAACCTCTCCACCACCCCATCATGCAGCTGTCCTGATCGAACCACTCCATGCAAACACCTCCTATTCGTGTTCATCCGCGTATTGGGTGTCTCCATCGATGACACGTGTCTTCTCCGGCGAACTCTCCGCCCATGCGAGCTCCAAGGTCTTCTCAGCTTACCCATCTCACCTGAATCACTAGCAAACCCTAATGTTCGAGAAAGGTTAGAGAGCACCGTTCTAAAAATTTAATTATATTATGTCTCAACATTGCTATCACGTCCAGGCATGTTTCTTTTTCATGGACCAAGTATGTGAATGCTTTTTTGGAAGTGAGATTTGAGTGTAGGACTTATTGTCTGCTCTAATAAAAGGGCAATTGAATGTGCAAAGCATTTTGCGTGCACGCGTGAGCCTGTAGAGCCGATCGCACATTAAGGGTGAATGTAAGTTAATTACTCTAAGCAAGCATTTCAAGGCTCGAAACGTTTCCATCGGAATTTCCATTAGAAATCCGATATTTTGGATGGTATTTCGACGGGAACATCATTCGGCAATCACATTTTTTAGTAGTGACGTAACTTATGGGTCGCATAGAGTCATAGACAATACTTCCCTTCTCTTATTAATTTGCTCTAATACCATATTTATAAATTACATGATCATATCATCTAATTAAAAGTTTAAGCGATTTCAAATCTAATTATTTAATTATATTATGTCTCAACAGGTTTCACCAACTATTTTCTCAAGAACGGTCAAAATATACGCCGTTGAAAATAGAGATAGAGAACGGTGTAACGTGTCCAGTGTGTTTGGAAGAAATGAACAAGGAAGAAAGAGTGGCAGCTTGTAGGACTTGTAGGAATCCGTTGCATGAAGAATGTTTAATGCAATGGAAGAGAAGTAACAGAAGAAGATCCATTAGCTGTGTGATATGCAGGGCAAGGTGGAGGGATGTGAGGGCTGAACAAGAAGACAAGTACTTGAATTTGTCTGCTTATATTAGCGGTGACGGTGTCATGCATGTGGAAGATCGGCAGAGCCATTGTGGGGGTTAGGCCTTCAATAATTATTATTGCAGGATTTGATCAGTTGTAACGTTGTATATAACTGCAAAAGTATATTCAACTATTATTAGAGGGGGTAAAATATAAGGTTCTTACTTTTATAAGACTACCACCAAAGTCAAAATACTGATCCTTAGGGGTCTTTTGGTTGAAAACAAGTTATCCCAGATAACTTACCTCAGTTATTCCGGAATTAGTTATTCCATCCTCTCACAGAAATAAAATACGGGATTAGCTATACCACCATTTTATTCCAACCAAGCGTGGAATAAATTCATCTCAAATATAATTCCGGGATTGTTTATCCTTATCTCTTGTACCAAATGAGCCCTTAATATTTCTCAACAAGTATATACTTATATTTAGGTGATCATCATGTGAAAAACAATTTCTTTTATTTTGCAAACAACGTATTTATTCAAGCACTAACATATAACAAGATGCGTACTATACAAACTAAACAATTCATAGGAGTAAGGTTACTTTCTTAGTTTTCTTAACAGTCATTCAAACTTTAAGTAGATGAATAAATTGAGCTAGGATGATATGTAATAGATTAGGTATCCCTTCTGTATCCTATTTTTCCTCTCCAGTAGATTAAATCTGCTAGTTTGTCAAGCTTCCCTTTGATCTACACTTAAATGGAATAAAATATTTGGAGAGAGTGTGAAAATCATTTACATTGCTCAATTTTACTTTAAAAATCAAACTCTTCCTTACAATTTTGAATAGTAATAGAGATTCCCCCCATTATCCTATGCAATAACTATTTTACCATTGGTATTTTCAATCCTCCATCTATGTAATTATACATAATTTTGCATTTAGAAATTATAATTATTTTTGAACATGAATTTGACTTAATTTAAGGAAATTCAAATTTCGTGGTTGCAAATCAGTACTTTTTTAATTGAAGACCTCAGAGATTATTATTTTTAAGTTTCAATTTTCTATTTCATGTTGAAGTTGAAATAATAAATAAAAATATAATTTCTTTTTTAAATCAAATATTGCAATAATTTCTATTCCCGTTTTCTAGTCATTCTAGTTTAGTATTTAAAAAGAGAGAATCAACATAGACAAAATTAAAGGAGAATGGAGAATGCCCGTACGTCTTCTTTTCTTTATAAGAGTAGTCATCAACTTTGACTATCTTACCGGAAATCCTGAATTCAATCAATTAAAGCATAGAAAATTACTCGGATCATTGCTATTCAATCTTTGCCAGTCTAAAAAGATAGATTTATGAATTCTTGAATCTAAATCAACTATAGTTCTTCGTGTCCCTATGCCATATTCACAGCATGGGCTGTCAGCAATTAAATATTCTAAACTCCTCCCTATGTCAATTTGTCAGTGTCATACATTCCAGAAAATTACATGATCCTTATCAGTGAGTATTAGTTATTATTTTGAGTAAAAGTCCACTTTTATCCTTTACAACAGCTGATTAATTAGCAAAACATTATAACTGAGAGATTGTATATAAAATCTTTACCAATGAAAAGAAAGATCTAATTGGATAAATTCTTGGTACTCCTACTTAAGACTCCAGGTAGCTTGACACGCCATTGCTTTGATATCTTTCTTTCGTCCTTATTTTCTTTTTTTTACTTTTATTGACATGGGCCCTACTTTTAGAATTAAACGATAACTTATTCAGCAAAAAAAAAAAAAAAAAGAGAATTGAAAGATATCTTATTTGAAAAGCTTCAATTTTGCATCTTAAATTTCCTGTCATTAGATCCAGGATTTCTTCTTATTTTCTCCCATATGGTGCCTCAGTTGGAGAATTAAAAATAAAGAAAAGGGCACTTGATCATTAAAAGGAAAATAACTAGAATAAAATAAAATAAAACAAAACAAAAAGTTTCATGTGGGTCCACAGATAAATTCTATCCTTGGCATCAGTCCCAGAACACCAAGTTTAGGAATACTGCCTCCATCTCAAATTACTTATTGTAATTATTAAAAATAATTATCTCAAATTATTTATCATTTTAAATTTTTAAGACATAATTAATTATTTTATCATTAATGAGAGATAACATATAAATAAAGTAATTATTTGATAAAGAGAAATTATAACTTCAATATAAATAAGGATAAAGCTAATCAAATATTTCTTATAATTAATATTTTTTAAAGGGTGTGTAAAATGAACAAACGAGAAATATTTTGAGACGAAGGTAGTATCAAGTTTTGCACGTATAGTATTAAATACTTACATATTTGAATAAAGTTTAAAAATTAGTAATACTAATCTAGTCACTAGTCATTTGAATGACATATAAATATTTAGAAGTAAGGGAGTACTTAACTAGTTGTCGTAACATATCATTCCACAAAGATAGAAACAGTTTGAACAGTGATATCTGCGATTAGAAATGGCGGAGCAAGTGGAATCACCAGAAGCAGAATCAGGCAACTTATTTAACAAAATAATATCACTTGCCGCTGGCGAAGCTCATACTCTTGCTCTCACTGGTAAACAAAACAAAACATCTTTGCACTTTTAACTCTTTTATTCTTACAGGAATATTAATTAGTGTGTTGCAAATGGTTGTAGGACATGGGGATGTGTATTCTTGGGGAAGAGGAACATTTGGTCGACTTGGTACCGGTGAAGAAACTGACCAGTTATACCCGACCCGAATCAACTTTGGCCTGACCCATTCTGATGATGGAGAGAAGAGGGTCAAGATTGTTGGTATTGCAGCTGGTGCTTATCACAGTCTTGCCCTTTCAGGTTACCCACCATTTTCAACTTTTCTTATTCTTATATGATTTCAATTTGTTTTTTCTGCTAAGTTAGAATTTTTTTCTGCTACTATTTGTTGTTTCTTGTACTTGGATTATCTTATTTATCTGTAGTAGTTATTGCTCCTCCTTTCAGATTGCTTTATCATGACTTGTTCGCTTTCGTTATTTTCATTTGCATATTGCTTTGAATTGCTTGTCCTTTACCTCGACTTTTTTCTTGAGTCGAGGGTCTTCCGAAACAACCTCTCTCTACCTACCCTGCAGGTAGGGGTAAGGTCAGCGCACACTCTACCCTCTCAGACCCCCCGTTGTGAGATTTCCTGGGTGTGTTGTTGTTGTTAGTAATCGCGCAGCTTCTTTTTTCTTCAATGTTTATTACTATCTATTGCTTCGTTTGCTTTGTATCTTGCTATTTGCTGTCATATCTTCTTGCTACCATGCTTTGAATTCTTTTCCTTTTTTTTTTTTTTTTTTGGACCCAAGGGTCTATCGGAAATAACCTCCCTATCCCATAAAGGTAGGGGTAAGGTTTGCGTTCATCCTACCCTCCCCAAACCCCACTTGTGGGATTACACTAGGTATATTGTTATTTGTTTCTTTGTTAATTTGTTGACTTATAGTCAAAGTCTTGATTAGTTTCCAAAAATTGTTTCATTAGGAGATGGAATCTTGAAGTTCACCTCTGTGGAAATGTAATTTAGGCTGGCTATCCCCATTTTATTTGTCGCTGGGTTGAAATTGAATTTTCTGGTTGCTTCTAAATATAAAGCCATTGGATTGTCAAGGCCGTCTTCTACAATTTGTTTTTTTGCATTCTTTCGGAGTAGTTCATTTGCTCTATGAAATGTGTATCATGTTGTGGTGGATCTACAATTTAGACGTTGTGAGCTCTGAATTAAGAGTATGGTATTGAAATATACATAGTAATATCTGTACTTGCTTTTAACACACACACATGTATATATAGAGAATTAAGCGGATAGTTGAATGTTCTATCAAACCTGTGGATCCACCACTGTATTAATATGGCCTCGAGTTACCACTTATTGCAACTCAATAATCCACTAGCAGATCAGAATGGTGTCCTTCCATAAATAATATATAGCAGTTTGGAATACTGGATCTTACAGATTAAAGTATTGTGTTTATCTTTCAGTGTAGCATTTAGTAGCAAGTTTTGTCTTAGACTCCATTTTAACGAAAGCTTATCGTAATTCTAATGATTTTTCTTTTTTTTTTTTTTTTTTTGTAATTTTACTATGTTAAGCCTTTTGAGTTTTTTTAACCCTCTATCCCATTTAATGGACTTTCCTTTTTAATTTGTCCCGAAAAGAATGGCGCCTCTCTTTTTGGAAATTACTTAAATTTAGCATCCCCCTTTTATTCTTTATGACATGACACTTTGAAACGCTTACCACCATAGAATGAAAAGACATATAGAACTCTCACCACCACTCATCTTAAATGAGACTTTTGGCATATATTTTCTTATGTCAAAAGTCTTCTTTAATTTCTTAAACTCCGTGTCCAATGAAACACCATAACATAAATTGTGATGGAGGTAGTAGTACTATAGTTTTCAAGGTTTTGACCATGTATATTGATATATCACTGAGACAAGCCTTGCCCTACAGAATTGCTTTTCAGATTAGGTAGATAACTGCTAATTCACTCTCATGTTCCACAAACTGAAAAGATCTACATATTACGTAAGTTGACATGGCCTATGGGTTTAACCGAACTATCTAGTCCCTATTGGAGGATTCAATAGAGTTCACTCTTCTCTTAAGCCTCAAATGGACCAAGTGTTTTCTAGTCAAACGAAGAGCGGGTAATTCAAAATGATCTCATGTCATTCTTAAGATAAGGTGATCTTAATTGGAGTAACACCAAAGGGTGATTCCTGTTATGTTTAGAATGACTGGAGCAGTTAAGAGTGAAGAAATTAGGAAACGCAACTTTTGGCTCTCAAGGTTACTGTTGCAATTATTTGCTTCCATTGTTTTTGACATCTACAAGCAGGTAAGATCTCTGTGAACGTTCATCAGTAATATAGGTGAGGGATTGAGATCATTTATATTTTAAGCCAATTTTCTCAGAACACTTTGCCCTCATCTTCTGATTATTTGCTTGCTTCACCCAAAATGCTAAAATTATCGAACCATGAGATTTGTGCTAATATGTGAAAGGGCAACAATAACATTTAGGTAGCTACAATTTTTGGCTTATCAAGAATACTGATTCTAAGAAGAGCAACAATGCAGTTTAGAAGGAAAAATGTTATATCATGAGTTCCCAGATACCTTTTTCCTTTCCTTATCTTTTATTGACTTTTCTTTGTTTTCGCAGATGATGGATCAGTATGGGGCTGGGGATATAATGTCTGTATCCTTGAGAGATTACTTTGGACTTAGTACATGCTTTATATGGTGAACGTTCAGTATTATTTGTCTTTAACATATTGAATTTGCAATTAAAATGTGCATCTACTATTAATCATTCTTTTCCTTGACTGCCTAATAGATGGACAACTTGGTTTTGACGGAGAAAATTCTTTGGTTCCTCATTTATTGGAGGGATTCCTTGAGTTAGGTTCCCCCAATTCATCAGCTAGTGGCACAGAGAGAAAGAAACTAATGGTGCGAAACAAGTTAAAAATTAATGAGGAAATAGGTTGATGTCAGTGGCTAATTCTGTTTTCTCCTATAGATTTCTTTGGTTAAAGGTGGCGGAATGATGTCAGCGGCAATTGATAATCTTGGATCTTTATGGCTGTGGGGTAACTTTCCTGAACCGCAGAAAAGCAAGTCTACTGAGAGTGAATTCTCTCTTACTAGCAGTTGCAACCAAATACCTATCTGGAATTTTCATGGACACACAGTTGTTAATGTGGCATGTGGAAACGAGCATGTTGTGGCATTAGTCACTGCTGCGGAAGGAGGGAGTGATCTTGTTTGTTATTCTTGGGGTGGAAACAGCCACGGCCAGTTAGGCTTGGGAGACAAGGAGAGCAGACAGTATCCTGAAGTTATTGAGCCCTTTAATTCGGAATCCCCTTGGACAGTGTATGAGGTAGCATGTGGCGCTTTTCACACTGCTTTACTAGCTCAGAAAAGTCCAAGTGACAAATTAGAAAGTGTATGCTGGACATTTGGCCAGGGAGATAACGGGCAATTAGGTCATGGGACAACCCAAAGTATGTTATCTCCTGAACCAGTGAAACAGTTACCACGGAATGCATTTCTGATTTCTGTTGACTGTGGTTTATTTCACACAAGTGTTGTCTCTTCTGCTGGAGATGTGTGGTCATGGGGAATGGAAAAAGGCCTTGGCCTATGTCCTGAAGCAAGTTATAATGGACCTGATGCAGGTGATGCGATTCTTCCTCGGCTGTTTCCTTGTACCGGGCTATACGGGCCTAAATTTCCAGAACCCATTCAAGTTGTTTGTGGTGCAGCCCATACTATTCTTCTGGCTGATGCTGGATATAAGATGTGGTCTTGGGGTAGAGGATGGAGTGGTGTCCTTGGAAATGGTAAGATGATTGATTGCTACTCTCCAAATATGGCACTGTGGCCACCTCTGGATGCAGATTTTAGAGATCAAAGTGCAAACGACGGTGGCGATAAAAGTGGTACAGAAAAGAAACCTGAAGATGTGGTAGAATTGGAGAGGAAACTGTCTATGGCAGCGGAGGATGTAAAGCTTCTTCAGTCGAAACTTTCTCTAATGGAAAGGTATGCTAGCGTTCTTCATGGTGCTGTCTTTGGGAAACCTTTTGAAGAGCGAGATATGCCAGACTCGTTACGCAGTGGAGGGTCATTTGACATTGCAAACGAGTGGGAAAACATGTTGGAGGCCTCGGATCGTGGAAAGCTTGTCCGACTGGAGATGTTTTATCGTGGTATGCTAGCAGGTGTCAAAGATAAACTGTTGAAGAAACGGGTTCAGGAGATTTTTCTGGAGTGTCAAAGTTCTCTGCCTTCAGAATCCAGTAAACGAAACAAGTAATGCAGAATGCTTTGGTTTCAAATTTAAGTTTGTCTTACCTTGTATCAGGTATTTCTTTGGTTGCGCATACCTAAACTCTGATAGAAAATGCCGTATATATTTATTACTTAATCCAAATAATGATATGTAAAACAGAGAGTTGGAAAGTAGTTCCCCGTTATGGATGAACCTCTTGATGATTGTAATTAGTTAGCTTTGAAGAAATAATAATTGAAAGTGATGTAGTTTGATTGGTATAATTTTAAAGTCTTGGTTCTTTTTACATATCAGTATAGAAAGAACTCCTGAGTAAGCCTTTGTAGGGGAAGTGCACTATAGCCGTTTGTAGGATTTTTATTTAAAGCATAGCCGAAATTTTCAAAGGTTTTGCAATTTAGCCGCCTCAGAATCAACGGTAGTCATGTGGGTTTGAAGTTGAAAACGTGAATATGAAGTTTCAAACTTCAGAATGCAGGTCCGATGATGGGCTATGCCAAAGCCCAACTTCAAGCATGTCTGTAGTTCGAATGAAGTAGAAATTAAGAAGCACAAATTTGAATAACTTCATGTGCCTAGACTGTAGAAAATTTAGGGAGAGAGTCCACAAAATGTAAGGTGAAGTTGAAGATTGGCATTGAGATCTGAATAAATTGGACTTGCAAGAGTAAGAAAAAGAATTTCCCCTACATCAGTTAGCGTTTGTAGCAATAGACTATCCCAAATAGAGTTTCTGGCCAAAATTATCCCTTATCTTTAAGGGTGGGTCTAGCTTTGTTCTTTAAATATAAACCTAAGCACTATTTGTCCTTTTAAATTTGTAAAAATTGAGTAGTTTTGTCTAAGTAATAAAAAACACCCAGAATACTGTTAAAACCAACAGAAATCACCTGCAGGTAAAACTAAAAAAAATAAAAATACACTTGCTCTGTTTCACTCCACGTTAGTCTTTTCCAATTCACTTTGCTCATCTCTGTTCCAGCAGTAAAAAGAAATCCTAACCTTCTAGATTTCATTTACTCTTCTAACGATTACAGAGACGCAGTAAGGCTAAAATGTGCATTAAGAGACACAAAACACAAAACTAGCTCTTTGGTACAAAACAATGGCAACAAATTTAAGAGAGACTATTATAGAGAAATTAATCTTGATATTCAAGCTGAAATCTAGATAAGCTTCTATACAGGCAACAATTTAAATGCATAGCCTGATGCAATACCAACAGAGTATATGCAATTAAAAATTCAATAACTTCTGGATTGTCGATTTCAACCCTAATATTTTAGAAAATATGACAAAAAATTCATAACATCTGAATTAGTGAATGAAATTGAGGGTAGGATTCTTTTACTGTTGTGACAGAGAAAAAAGTGAGCTGGAGAAGAAGGGTTCTTGAATTTGGGGTGAAACAAAGCTAGTTTGTTTTCAAGTTTCATGTAGGTCGCCTTGGAATCTCTGTTAGTTTTAGTGGTGTTTTGGGCATTTTTTATTACTGGGACTAAAAGTGCTCCAAGTTTTGCAAACTTAAAAGGACAAATAGGGCTTAGATTTATATTTAGATGACAAAGTTAAACTTACACTAATGATGAGGGATAATTTTGGCCAAAAACTCTCGTCAAATATCCCAAAATATCCAAGTCAACTAGCTTTTAGCAAAGATCTTCCATTGCTTCATTAGCCAAACTGTTGTTACGAAAACATGGATTATTGTAGTTGAGAAGAAGCAGCAGCAACATTGATTTTGTCTGAAGTTACATTCTCAAGGATAAAATTTTAATATTTCGAAAAGGTTAGTTAGGCTTTAAATATACATGTAAAAGCGGATACCTGGTGCAAATTCTATGGATTCAATGCCACGATTAACTGACCCCTTAGGATATTGACAAAGCATATGATATAAATGGCCAAAACAAATCTAGAACATGATATTACAATTAGCCAACCCACTAAATCAGAAGATATATGGTCCCATTCTAGTGGCAGAGATGGGTTGAAAATCAATTGCAGTCCCAACATGGAAGGCAAACTATTGCAACCTTCATTGAATATGTTGCAGATTACTTGATCTTATAAATACTAGCCCAACCAGGAACAATAACACAACAAAGTTTTACATAAGAGTTCTATCACAGCCATCTCAACACTTTAACCAGGCAACAGGCAGGGGTTTTGGTGGTCTTTTACAAAGGCATATACATTAGTAGGGTACCCCCTCCCCTTTCCCCTCTAAAAAGAAAATAAATAAAAGGTTCTCTAAGTAGGAGCAGCTAAACAAGAAACCTTAATTCTTATAATCATCTTCACTCTGGTCAAGCTAGGGTAAGTCTTCCATAGCCTGAAGCTCTCATCCAAATGCTTCCGACAGATTAGCTGTCTGTCTAGCTCTGCAGCATGTAGGTGACAGAAGTGGCTCAGGGGGCCAGACCACTCACTATGCAGTGCCTGCTTCACATATGTAGCTTTTCTGCTGCAAGCAATGATAAGTTCAGTAAGATTTTTAAAAGTTAACCACACTCCCGAAACAGACTACTAAAGAGGAAAGAGGATACTAATATAACACTTTAAGCATGTCAGAAAGATGCAATCAGTCACCTCTTAAGCAAGAAAACAGGGGTAACAAAGTCACTCTTCAAGGATTGCACGACCCAGGGTAGTGGCAAGTGCCAGCCTGACAGAGCTTAAGGCGTCAGATGCCAAGTCAGCTTCAACAAAGTCTGGCCTCAATCTTGCCATGGACAACTCTTGCAGTTTATTCAAGAGAAGCTGAGTTTGAGAAACATTAAGCAACAGTCGCTCTTGCCAGTTTAACAATTTCAACTGCGCAGGAAGAAAGAGGAAAACAGAATGAGGTCAAAGATGAAATATGCACCAGCTATTAATAAACATATAAATCTGAAAGCATGGTGAACTTTTCAGCCTTAATTAAATAAATAGATTGCTAACCCCTTCCCACACCACCAACGGCACCCATTTCCCAACCCACTGGGTGTACTGTCGTCTGAAAGATTTTACCACAAATGCCCCACAAAATATATTAGGTTTTTTTTTTTTTTTGGAACAGTCACAATATATTAGCTTTTTCAATTTGATATAAACTAAGTTTCATGTGTTAAGCCACAAGGAATATCTTCACAACCAAATGGTATCTAACAGAGATACCCACCAACCAGCTTATCTTTTCTTTTTTTAGTTTTTTCTTTTTTTTTTTCCTTAAGCAAGAATTTAGCACCTGAGCAGGAGCGAAATAATATGAAACCGCAATGAAGCATTATTCGGAACTAAAAAAAAGAAAGCAGGAAGCTACATCATACTCATAACTGTAAACAAAAACAAAAGAAAAGAGTGATTACACCTCTAAACATTTACTAGCAATCTAGATCCCACTCATAAACATGATCTTCTTTCATGTCAACCTTTTTTAATTGCCACCTAGTGTTTCTATGACCTATTTGGCACTATGATTTTGAAAAGCAGAAAAAAAAAAAAAAAAAAAATCTGGCAAGTTGAGCAAGGAACTAAATGCAATAGTCAGAGAAAAACTCACTGAATCATATAGAAGAGGTAACCAAAAGCGTTGCGGCGTGGAAGGATTTTTCATGAGCTGCAGAGTACAGAAAAAAAAATTGACTCAGAGGAGGCAAAGCAGAAGGCTTATTTTTCTTAGGTAACGGAGATAAACACGCCACATATCCTAACAAATATTTCAATCGAACCGACACAGCATTCCGGCTGCCAGGTTTCATTAACAAATCTTATGTTAATTTATTTTCAGTTTCTTAAGGTAGCCACTCAAGTTTAAATCTTATACATCAACAAGGCCTCAATACCAAATGCAAAATCTTTTTTTGATCAAGTCAAAAAAAGAAAGATTTTGCATTTGATACTTGTTGATCTTATACACCCATAAAATGAAATTTTACATCACTCCAATGTTAGTCTTCATTATTATACGAGGTGTCAGACATACAGAGACAAGAGCTTCAGATGCGTTACGAGCAGCATCTGTGGGTGTATCACCATGAACCTGCAGCAGGGATCTCCTAAAATTCCTGTATCTGTGCAAGTAGTAAACATAAAAACTTCAAAGATATGAAATACTTCAAAACCATGCTTACAGGTGACATCCACTAATTCAAAGTGAGTAAGTATTAATTACTTGTTCAGAAACTCAAGACCGCCAGCAGTTCTAGACTCGGAACCCAGCAACTCTATGAGACCTTCCCATTGCTGCAGGGAAAGAACAATAGAATGATCAAAGAGAATAAGCCAGCTAATTCTATGAGAAAAGAGATGCTGCTTCAGAGCAAAACTACTAGACTTTGACTTAGAACAAATATCTCAGAGACAGCAATCAGATTCATGATAATCAAAATAGATCAACTCTGGTGGCGAACCAATTCTACCAAATTTAACTAGATCGACAAGCCAATTTTTGGCTATCTTCCTTCGGTTTTAATATTTCTCTTGTCTTCTTTTTGCCGGGGCTGGATTCACTTAAACCCAGATCCTGAGAAGTACAAGCTTAGCAAGATTGGACTTCTAGCATTTTGAGGTTCCTTACGTTATATGAATCACATCTGAACCATTTTGAGGTTCCTTACGTTATATGAATCACATCTGAACAATATTCAAGGGCTTCACCATGATATTCTACTATCCATATTGCTTAAGATGCTTAATCAAGCACCTGGTCAAGCTTGCCAACTAACATCTATACATCTGCACGTGGTGTACCATGTTTGGCATATGAAAGGTTCTAAATTTCTTCTAGAATTCTGTCTCATCCATCAGATAGCATGTTCTTCATAATGCACATGCTTGGATAACTAGGAACAGGTAGATACGTAAACATGCCTGCGAAGTACTTAGTACAGTTCAACCTTCTACCAAATCAACACTTTAAAGAATGAATTCCTTTATGAGAAAAAAAAAAAGACGGAACACACTCAGCATACATAACATATAAAAATTTGCAATCTAGAGAAATGGGTATAAACATGAACTGTTAGAGAGTAATACTAAGAATATATACAAGGGACTCAACCAGTATAACCGAGTAATACTAACCTTGAATCCTTCATCAGAAACCGACTTCCCCACGAAATCAAATAATTGCTTGGCAATTCTGCTTAAACGAAATTCATCTCGAGCTTGCTGCAGCCAAAAGACACCAGAGCCTTTTCTCCCATGTTTCCAGTGATGCACCCCAGCAATCTAATGAAAAATATGACATATAAGTTGAAAGTGAAGCACTTGTATTTTCGAAGTAATTACAACAATTCAAATACATGCCATTACAGGGAAATCACATCAGAGTACCTTTATTATTGAGCTTAAGAAAGTAACTACACCTCAGAGATTAAAGATAGTCAATATGAATAATATCATGACATACCCTCATAATGTTTGAACTTATGGTGTCAAGTTCATACAGACGGCAGATCTCTATACTCTGCATAGAAAAGCAAAATTAACCAAGCAAGAATCAATAAGGAACCACTATTGAAACGAGGCTGTAGAACAAGATATTTGAGAGCAACACCGTGAGGGTGAGGAATCAAAAGAAAAATCACCCTGGAAGCTGTACCTTTAACAGAATTTGACTATGCTGTACAGGCTGCTTGTACAGCAAATTCTCCAGTAATCCAATCCCTTGTTTTATGCATGAAGTCAAGTATATTGGTGCAATCTGAAGGGAAGTGGAAAAACAGCGATCCAAATATGAGTAGAAGAACCAAAATTTAAACTGAGTTTTCAGACACCGGTATTGTAGTTTTCCGCAAATTGAGCTTCCAGTATATTCAGCAAAACAGCTTATAAAATTAAACGATGTATGCAAACTGTGTAAGGGAGTTTATAGGTAAAATCTCTCCAGCATCTAGGTAACCATTGTTTCAAGTTCAATTGTACTTGTAAGCTATAGGTTGTCTCCAATCCAGAATCATCAAAATATTATTTTCCCATACATTTTGGGGGACATATGATATACCCATGTTGAATCTCACTCATGTCTTTCGTTTTCCGTTACTTAGGGTGAAAGCTGAACCTTATACATGTACAGGAGGATAAAAGAAGAGTTTTAAGTAATACTTTTTTTTTTTAATGAGAAATGAGTTTTAAGTAATAGTACAAGTACAAGTAAATCAGGCATTCATTTGCCCAAGTTTGCATCCACACATACTTGCCATGTCAATGCATGAGAAGACAGAACTTGTGCATATACAAGTCTATGCAGCTCTTCTATGCTAACTCCCCCCAGTTTGGAATGCTCTTCATGCAAAAGAATTTCTGCATGAGTGTTCCCAGCTGTCAACAACTCTACAGCATGCGCCATCATCCTTGAGAGATAAACAAAAAGATTTGCATCAGACGAATTAAATAGATAAGAAAATGCTGAAGTACTCAAGCCACCCAAAAAAAAAAAAAGGCACACAGAAGAGAAGGTTAACAAACCAGGGGCCAAATGATCTTGAGCACTCTGCTAGAACAACCTGAAAATATAGGATATGCTCATGAGTTCTGCACTACATCAAACATACCAAAAGTTACAAACTAAATCTTTAGAGTGGTTTACCTCAGTATTTTCTCCAAGAATTCCAAGTATAAGACCAAACAGCTTATGGGGGCTGGAAACTGGCTTTGATTGCATGCACTTCTGAGCTAAATTGTGCATGCTCTCTAGACCCTACACCACAAAAAATAGAATGTGTATGTTAATCGCAAATGCAACAGCAAAAGAATCTTCTTGCTCTCCACTTTTGGATGATTGTGCGCAAAGTGAGTCAACTCTAGTGATCTTAGATGTTTAGATCAATTTGAAAGAGGAACTGACCGCAGTAAATGGCCTAACGTATAAGAAATGGGATATAAAAAGCTCCATCCAGTTGAAAGTTGCATTTGATAGAACACTAGGATTTCCCAACATGATCTGGATCAAATTTTTTAGCCCTTCTTTAGTCTGCTGGTGATCACATTGAAGCCAATAGGAACTGCAGTCCAGTTTACTTATTTGTGCCCTCCACTTCTCCCATGCCTAACAGGGAAAAAGGAATCAAACATTGTCCAGTAAAGGCCACTGATCATTAGCAAAGGCCTACATTACCTTCAAGAAGTCAGGCTTGGTTTTGCAACACTCGCCCAAATTTTCTTCTCTCAGACTAGGACGCATTCTAGGCATCTTGGATATAAGAACAGCAACTGCTTCAACCAATCCATTCTCTGTCTTTTAAGAGCAAGAATCAAACAGGTTAAAAGGGAAAACGGGAAAGCTATATTCATAGTTCGGACCCTTTTTAGGGAGATAGGTATACTTCAGAAACTATCTGAGAGCAATCAAATTAAATTTTCATAGCTGCCATTCCCCAGGGATTCAGTCACCAGCTCCCTATCAGCAGGTGACCAATTGCCTAGACTTAGGCCCCATTTGTTTTCATTAAGATCAAGACGTCTGAATCTGAATGCACGTCTGAATGATTAAGATACTGTCTCTAGATCTGAACACTGAATGATTAAGACTGTTTATTTTCAACATCTGAATGTGCATAATGTATTTATTTAGACATTATAATACATATATAATTTAAATAAAAAAGTAACTAAATATTAAAGATAAATGTCAATTTAATAAAATAAAACTATTATTTGATAAAAAAATATGTATGTTCGCTAGTGATGGTGGAGATGCTTTGTAGTAGTGGTGGCGGTGATGGTTGATGCTAGTGGCTAGTAATGGTGGTGGTGATAGTTATGATGGTGGAGTTGGTTGATGTTAGTAATTGGCGGTGTTGGTGGCTGAACAATGTATGGTGGTAGTTGGCGGCGCTGCTAGTTATGATGGTGGACGTGGTTGGTAGTAGCTTGGTGGTAGTGGTAGATAGTAGTGGCAGCGACGACAGTGGTTGTTGATATAATTATAATGAAGGAGGTGGTAGGTATGGTAGTGATTGACAATAGCGTGGTTGTCAGCGGTGGTGGTTGCGATGGCAGAGGTGGTTAGTGGTGGCGGTTGATAACAGTGGCAATTGTGATGGCAGAGATGGCTAGTAGTGGTGGGTAGGGGTGGGTGGTAGTGGTGGGTGGGGTGAGGGGGTGGGAGTGTGTGGTGGGTGGGGTGTGGCGGGGCGGAGGGGTGGGTGGGGGTAGGGATGGAGTTGGTGGTTATGGACAAAATCGTGGTAAAAATTATCCATACAAAAATTACCTCTTAATGAAAATAAGACTTTGCTCAAGATCTTAATCATTAAGACTTATTCAGATCAAATAAGTGCTTAGATCTTAATGTAAACAAATGCACTTAATGGCCTAAGGTTTGAACCATTCAGATTCAGACCTCCATTAAGTGGCAAACAAATGAAGCCTTAATCTGATGATATTACTGTCACTTGCCATAGAGACTCATCGAGAGAGTCCTCTACCCATAGAGACTAATTACTTGTAATCATCTCAACCTGAGTAGTTACTAAAAGAAATTATAATGTCGTCAATGCTAAAGATCAGGGATGAAAGGGTGGATAAAAATTGATCTCTCAAGTTGTTAAGAGGTAGGTAGCTTATGCCAACTAGAAGCTAAAGAAAGTAAATCTGATACAAAAAGAAAAAGCAAATCCACTTTATCATCCTAAATGATAGCGCATCCTGTGGCTAGATCTCTCAGGCAAAACACGCTAAGAGTGATAGACTTTGGAACCTGATGGAAAAGGTACAAGGCCTAATAAGGTGTCAAAGCTCTGAAAAGACAACTCATTATCCATGATTAGGTATACCAACATAAAGAAGAGGCAAGAACTGTTCCCAAGTTAACTGATGTACATGTCGTTTAAGAGAGAAAAGTACAGTATATGATGTTATGAGAACAATTTAGGTTGAGTTAAGTTATGCTATGATGTTATGTGAATAATTTAGGTTGAGTTAAGTTATGCTAGACTGCCACTGATCACAAGTTCAAAATTCTTGCCTCTTTTTTTTTTTTTTTTTTTTCCTTTTTGCAGTTTTTCGAAACTCTTACCTCTCGGCTAACTAATTGATCAAACCGGTAAGAGCCATGCAAGCGCAACAATTTTACCTGCAAAATTGGCAATCATAGATGCTCCTTAACCAAACTCCTGATATACCTCACACAAGCAACAAAACATGAATGCACAATTATAATGGTCTATATCCACAAATAATATGTTTACCACAATTTCCAGCCAGCCAACGGCCAACGCTGATGACATCGCGTCCCAGTAGTTAGGATCTTCTTCAACAACCTGTGATGAGTAAATTAATTGGAAATGAACACACAAAGATGGGATGGCTACTCCTTCCATCATAGTTTAGTTATCCTTCTTTCTATTTTGCATTGTACCAAAATCCACTTCTACAGGGAAACTTTGTCGTTACACCAATGATTATCTTTTGAATATCCTACCCTGAAAGAAGCATCATTGACCCACTATTTCATTGGAGAAAGTTCCAATTTTTCAAAATGTTAATATTCACTCTACTTTTGAACTTACACCTGCTTAAATACAACTATTTTTAATTTTTACGTTTATATCTAAATCCAGTCAAATTAGGACACTTAAATTATGACTAATAATTTGTCCACCAATAGGCCCAACAAATGTAAAGTTCACAGGGATATTAATTGACAGCTAAACCTGTACACCACCAAGTTCCTGCTGAAAATCCACAAGCCTTGAATGAATAGTTGGTAAAGTTCCCGAGAATAAAGAACTGTAGTCCTGTTGAATGAAACATGCATTAAGTTGGACGAATAGTACAGTATCACAGAGTATAAGATCCGTGACATCTGTCGGAGAAAATCAAGGAAACTTATACGAAATAGAAGAGAAGAAAAAAAAAAAAACATACAGCCAACCAATCTAGCAACCGTTCAGGAATCCAAGATTGAGATTGCTTGTCTACGTAAAATATCTCCAATAGCTCCCACGCCGCTTTCAGACACGTTGGCTCTGCAATTTCCTAACAGGCACACACAGCCACCAGATAAATACTAAATTGCAAAGGTCAGAGTCTGGGTACAGCCAAACAAAAGTGTGATGACATACTCACATTTACTACCGACTTGGGATCTTCGATAATTGGTTTAGGAGGTGGTTTTCGATCACTGAGCAGTGAACTTATCTCTTTGCTGTACTCTATGACATGCTCCCACCTGATTACATGCAAAATGCAATAACTGTCAAATAGTGGCCCAGTGAAATGACATAGCCACCCAGGCTACTATAGTGTGGATTAAAACTCTCTCAGGTCTCTAATAGAGAAAAAAAACTTCAAGCTTCTAGACTTGGGACTCATTTCTCTTCTCTCTTTTTTTTTTTTTTTTTACAAGTTTATGTGACTTAGAACTCTTCTGTTGTAGAAAGCAAAAAAATAAGACCTCCAGCTTTCAAATTTTTCATGAATTGCATCACGAGCAACCCGATTGGAAAAATCCTGGAAGCTCGCAAGTATTTAAAACAAGAGGCACTAAGCTTGCAACAGCACCTTGTCACTTTATAGTTTATACAAGAAAAGATACATACAGAAGTCATAAACAATAGTTTTTTTAATAAAGCAATAAATTTTATTCACATTTGGGCAAAAGCCAAAAGGTGCCCGTATACAAGATGTAGATTGAAAAAGCAGAACCCAAAATTATATGATTTCTATGAAAGACACCCAATATTCTTTACATAAAGGAAGTTCATGGGTGCACCCAAAAGAAATGAAGGATAAGAGTCTACTCCTCAACTGTACAAAATTCATCTCTACACTCTCAAAAAGAAAAGGAAAAAAACTCATCCATTTCTTCTTCTTCTTTTTTTTTTTTCTTTGATAAAGGTAATAGTTATATTAATATCAACAGGCATACTACCCCAAAACCTGTGTAGTCCCCCTCAAAAATAGTTCACTTACACGATGGAGTCCTATATGTTAAGGATACTTAGAAACTGCCTAGAACATCAAAACTATCTTCAGTTTGTACTAACAATTCCTGTTTATACCAAACATAATAAAGACATAAACAATTCATTTTAAACTTCTGAATATTGCCTTCGTTGACCTCAAAATATATCTGATTCCTTTCTGCCCAGATAGACCACCAATTACAAGCTGGGACAATCTTCCATCTCTCCTCTCTTTTAGTTGCATTGCCATCTCTTCTATTTCTTTATTCACTGTCACCTTTTTTTTTTAAAAAAAAGAATGTTTCTTCATCCCAAATCTTTACGACCATTTTCCTAACAAGGCCTATTAAATGCCCCTAGATCTTCAGAGTTGTGACCGTCTCCCACCTTACCAAATGGAACTTCCTTGCTCCGTCGACCGAGTCACATAAAAAGTTACCCTCAAGCCTTTCCAACTTTCTCGTGATTCAAGTTGGGGCGTGAAATAAAAACATAAAGTATGTGGAGATGCTAGATCTCTAAATGAAAAGTTACTTCCTCCTTTGGATAGTTATCTTTTCTACCATTCTACAAGCATCTTCTCAATTCATTGTAGTACTGGGTTCCAAGTTGTTTGATCTTTATTTGCAGCACCAAATGGCAAGTCAAGATAGGTAGTAGTCAGCCACAACCTTACAGTTCAGCACCTGTGCTAAAGTTGCAATGTTCTCCACATCTCCAACTGGACACTTTCTAAGGTTAATCTTACCGCCGGACACCACCTGAAACCATGTTAACACATATCCCAAATGCTCCAATTGAGTCCTATCAACATCACAAAAAAATCATAAGTGTCATCTGCAAACAACAGATGTGAGACCTTCACAGTACTATTTCCAACAGCGGCATTGAAGTCCCTCAGGTAACCACCTACCATGGCCCTACCTATCATCTTGCTCCGCCCCCTCCATAACTAAAATGAGTAGCATGGAAGATAAGGGGTCTCCCTGTCTCAACCTCTCGAACTACAAACGAAATCAAACGAGTTGCCATTCACAGGAACCGAATAACTAACAATGGAAATGATGTGCTTCATCCAAGTTCTCTAGTGAAGACTGAAATTCATCTTCGACATTATTTAGTCCAAGAATTCCAGTTAACATGGTCACATGCCATCTTGAGGTCCGGCTTTCACAAAATGTCTGAAACCCCTTATTTTTTCCTGGAATCAACAACTTCATTTGCCACAAAGTTGCATCAAGTATTTGTCTGCCCTCCACAAAAGCGTTCTACGATGTAGACAGTATCTCATCTAATACCCTCTGAAATCTATTGGAAAGCATATAAAAATAATCTTATAAATACTTCACATTAGACTATGGGTCTATAATCTTTGATGCTCGATGCTCCCTCCTTTTTGAAATGATAAATGAAATGAAAGATGCACTGACACTTTTCTCGAATTCTACCTTTCTTGAAATTCCTTTATGGTATCCATAACCTCACCTTTGACTGTATCCAACATTGTCGGAGAAAAGTCAAAGTGAATCCATCCGTTCCCAGAGCTTTATCACCCGCACAATACTCCACCGCCTTCCTCGCCTCCTCTTCCCTAATTACCCTTCCCAACCATTGCCTATTTCCCTTTGCCATTAAATCCTACACTACACACCCCACACTCCGATTTCAGTCTCCAATCAGCTTCCTCTTTGAATAGTCGCCTAACCACTAGTTATGTGCCAACTCGGGAGCAAAAAGAGGACATTTTTACAAATGTGTTAGGAGTACGACAATTTGCCGAGTTATCAGAGCAAGGTGGGTATTTTAGATGCATATGCTCCAACTTGGGAGGAGTGTTCGAAAGTCAATATCTATCCGTTGTGCACAAATCCAAAATTCAAATTACAGATTTATATAGCTAGTATGATTAGTAGCTTGTTTGGCCAAGCTTCTAAAATCAGCTTATTTTGAAAAGTACTTTTTTCAAAAGTGCTTTCAAAAAAGGACTATTGGTGAGAAGCATTTTGTGTTGGCCAACTAATTTAAAAAGCACTTTTGAGCAGCAATTAGTGTTTGGCCAAGCTTTTAAAAAGTGCTTCTAAGTGTATTCCCTCAAAAGTTCTTTTCTGCTTTTGGGGAAAAGCTACTTTCTTTAGTTTCTGAAAAACTGTTTCTGCTAATCTCCAAAAGCACTTATTTTCTTCCAAAAGCTTGGCCAAACACCTCACTTTTTAAAATAAGCACTTTTAGAGAAAAATAAGCTTGGCCAAACAGGCTATAGATCAAATACCAGACTGAGTCTTAAAGTTAGATAAGGTTGATAGCTAGATAGAGTTAGTGTTTCACTACAAAGCAAACTCTTTCTGCTGAAAGTGTATATATAAGATGTTGTACAGTTGAATAAATCAGAGTGGTCGAAATAATTTACACTCATTTTCTCCCCTTTGGACTAACACTATAAAATGATTACATTGAGGAATGTTTTCCTCACACTAAACACGCCCATAGATGAAAAATTCTTGAGGTTGTTTCAGGTCTATTTCAGCTAAATCAAGTTACAGGTTTACCACTCTAGCATTTATAACACTCTGTTTGGATGGTTGTTACCTATTATATTGTATTGTGTTGTTGTATGGTATCGTCAAATCCATCGTTACGTAACGACGAAAAGTCTCATTTTATATGACGACCGATTTAGTATGACTGCGTCGTTACCTTATCTTTTTTCCTCATTTTGTCTTTACTTATTTTCTAATAATCATATTTTATCGTTTACCCTACCCTTTTATAAGTAGCTCTACTCCGTACCCTTCTTTTCTTGTAGGTTTATCCTTCAACTTGAAGACATATGACATTAAGTAGCAGCGGAAAAAGGTACAATCTATCTAAATGTTGTATCCATCAAAACAATGCAGTACGATACAATACAACACAATACTTATACATTATGAAACAATCCATCCAAAGAGAGTGTTAACTTACCAGTCAGCCTTGTAAGGAGGGTTATCCAAGGACATTCCAGAATGTTTCCTGCTCTGAAGAAGCGCGAAAGGAGTAACCGAACTGTAAGCAATTCTCCTCCATGTAGCAGCATCAACTTCCTCATCATCTCCGCTATTACTCAGCTTCACCTCCACCACTCTACCACCACCGCCAGCCTCACCGTGCGGTTTGGGGAAAGCCGAGACACGGAGAGTATTGCCACACCCCCATGAAATTGAGAGTCGATTAATTGGGGATTTCAGGCCGTGACGGACAGGGTAGATCACTACTGGTTGCTTTTCTGAGTCCCCTGAGAATGGAACAATTGCCAGCTCATCGGATTCTGATGACGTCAGCCCTGGCATTACGCCGGATTGTCAGGTCGCAATCGCCCT
Source organism: Lycium ferocissimum (assembly GCF_029784015.1). Classification (NCBI taxonomy): domain Eukaryota; kingdom Viridiplantae; phylum Streptophyta; class Magnoliopsida; order Solanales; family Solanaceae; genus Lycium; species Lycium ferocissimum. The sequence continues at coordinate 15,997,597 of NC_081350.1, forward strand.
GATGTGAATGCTCAAGTAAATGGTCTTTTTCTAGGGTTTTAGAATAGGGGTTTATGGCAAAGCGAGGGAATGAGGGAGTTCATAATTTTCAATTTGGAATCCTTTACGTACGGAAAACACATATTGGAGACTAAAACCATTTTCAAAGATTGTGAAACTGGCGTAACCTAGTTAATATTTTATTGAAAGATTTTTGTTGCATATAAATTTGGTGAAAAAGATGTAACTTCTCATACGGTATCTTTTTTAAAGGTGTATTGATAATTTAGTGATTTTTTTTATTAATTTTTTGATAGGTCTAAAAAAATGTCAACTAAACGTCGTATAAAAAATTGATTGTTTTAAAATTGTGATATAACATGTGTGTGACACATTTAAATATAGTTGTGGTGTTCTCATTGTTGTTATACTTATCCGTGGTGTTGAGTATGAATGGTTAGTTAGAGACTTGTGTATTAGAATTAAAACTAACTCGAAAGAGTTAAAGCTTGGTATTTTTAAGAGATGGCCCTCGTTATATACGTACAAAAATGTCCATCATTGACAGTAAATCTTTGCAAGATTTTTATAATGGCGCCTGATATGGTGAGTTGTATGATGAATCTAAATTTACTCGAGATGTAAACTGAAATTGAATTGATGGATGTTATGAGCCCTCATTGAATTTAATGAGCTTTCCCCATAGGTTAGTGGACCCTCTTTGGATCTAATCTAAGAAGTACATTTTTAGAATTTTTCAACTTCACAAGCTTTCAACACAAAGTACACCACCACAATTTGATATGCCATCAAGATGTATCAATATATTCGACCTTTGATTTTTAGTATTTACGTTGCAAATTGAGTCTTAAGCATGTGTATGTGTTCGTATAACATTTTGGACTAGTCTGGATGATTTTGAAAAGGAGACAAGGTGTTTAAGTGTGTCTCGGAACATCTGAAACTAAGTGAAAATAAAAAATTGTAGACTTGTGCTCTTGTGCATGGTCGCATTGCCCAGAGTACAAGGCAATACTTTGTACTGTGCGATAGAGTGCACAACGCACGACCAAAGCACTAGGCAAAATATTGGCATGTGTGATGGGCGTGCGACGCACAACCTATAGTACAAGGTCAGTTTATGCCGAGTATAAATAAGGCAGTGACGAATTTTTGCCAGTGGGTAAAAAGGAGCTCGCGATACGATCCGGCTTGTGGAAGATACGAAATCAAAAACAAATACGCGGAAATAAAAGATAGAAAGAAATCAAAGATGAGAAGTGAAGAAATTGGGATGAGAATAGAGGGATAGAAGCAAGACCCAATTAGTAAAGGAATTATAGGTAAATATGGATACATGAAATCCAAACCCTCCTAATCGATTCCTACTAACAAATCTATACTATTTGAATTCAATTAAGAGTTAATTAAATGAATCCACAAATGAACAACAATAATATGAAATCAATGAAAAAGGGTTCAATAGCCGACAATGGAATCCACCATAATTAACTATCACTAATCACTAGTTTAGCACTATACCAATTCTACCAAACAAACTATCACTCATTTAGAGTATTCATCTCAACATCAAAAAACTAAAGAAAGCTTATATAGTTTTCCTTATTACAACAAACGTCCAAAAGTGGCATTTGCACAAATAACCCAAGATGGACCCTTCTTCACTTGAATTGCAATCCTAGCCTTGAATTTGCACTGCTATCCACGAATTGCATTCCTAGCCACAAATTGCACTCCTTAGCCATGAATTGCACTTCTAGCCATGTTTTTACTTCTAGCCACTTTGTGTGGCTTAGCCTTCATCTTCAATTCCCTTCCAAGCAATCATCCACACCCTTGTAGCTTGCCCTTCAATGGCCTCCAAAGGCCCCATCTTCCTCATCCAAGGGCGTATGGTATGGGAATGCACACCCAAAACTCTAGAACGGGTTTTAGCCTTCATAATCGTTCATGAGCTTTCTAGGATCATATCATCCTCCCCTTTTTCAAAAGGATTCGTCCTCGAATCCGAACCTTGCAAAAACCAAGGGAAGCTATACAAAAACATGTTCCTCATAGCACGAGGGTTAGCACAAAAGACAATAATTTTATTCTCATGCCAAGGATGTGCAAACTTGTGGTATAATCACGGGTCAATGATTACTAAGAACAAAATCTCCACACATGAGGCATTAAAAAATTGATTCCTCCAAATATAATGAAACAAATATATGGTAGGGAAACCAATGGATTCAAAATACGAAGCATGTAAGACTACATTGGTCCTATCAAGAATGGAGAGCAAGTGATCCTTATTATTCAAACAAGAGTACTCATGCAAGTTTAAGACATCACCAGGGTCAAAAGGGAAGAATACCTATACATCTTGGTCAAGACAGCAACAATATACCTCAATAAGACCTCTCTCAACATAAGATGTACCTCCAACACAAGCATAAGTGTCATCATAAGCAAACAAGTTGTAAAGAAAGGTGTCTCCTAAAACAACTTCATCTATGGTGCCTTTACATGTAGTATTACGAGAAGGTTTAAGAACATAATCAAGGATAATACTAGACTTTCGGGGACACAAGGAAGAAGTACCAATTTGTATACAAACATCACCTTCCTTTTCAAAGCATTTCTCCCCACAACTATAGTATAATTCCCTAAGGGAAAATTTTCATCAAAGGGAAGAGTGTCATCATCCTATAGTGGATTTCCAAACACCTTGTAGCCTTTGAAAGTGACTACACTTTCAACATTACAATACGTCCACTAGGCACTTCATTTTCAGTAGCCGTGTTATTATCAAATAAGACATTATCTTCAAAAAGGAAACAATCACCACATGATGAGGATTCAAAACAAGTGAATAAAGATAGATATCATTTTTCAAAGCACTTTCCGTTTCATGACTATCTACATGACACACAACACTATCATAACCTTGAGTCTCATCAAATGTTAATAAGGTGAGATCAAGGGACTCATCTTCATATGTATCAAATAAGGGTGGTATGTCATATCCACAATCTTCCACATTATCAACTTGTTCAAGATGATCACTAATTTTAGGTTCACTAAGCACAACACAAAATTCCTTAAATAGTGGATCAACATTACAAGCAATCACAATTACCCACACTAGTCGGACTCAAATTGATCTTGCTAGAAGAATCAATTCGGTCATCGCTCGCATTTTGCGGGTGGGGTTAGCGCTCGGAAAGCTACTACGAGTTTGTTGGTGCTCTTTCAGACTTGTTTTGAAAAAGAGTCGCCACCTAATTTTTAGGAAATTAGAAAAACTAGGTTGAAGGGTTTATTCAAATATCATGAAAAAAAGCCTTCGTAATTCAGAGTTCTAGGTAAGGGTTCTGGTGATCCCCTGGGGAAGGTGTTAGGCATCCCAGTATTAAGGATCCGTACTATACGGTTGACCTTCGAATTTCAGTGTGTGATTATTTGTTTAAACTGCTTATTTACTGTTTATTTTCCTCTTTATAAAATATAGTCATTTGATTGCATATCATTTGCTTTGAAAAAAGATTTGAATATATTTCCCTTTTATATAGGGTAGTTTAGGTTCGGATTTAGGATATCCAGGTAAGAATAGGCTCCTTTTAAATATAAGGATAATGTACTTTTTACTTATAAAATGATTAAAGTGTTTTTGGTTTTTGGTAATGTGTATTAGTATATTTATTTCCCCTTTTAAATCACACACTTTGTCTCGGGTCCATCCGTATACTACGTTAGAATGCCTTATCTTAAACTTCATATTTACGAATGTATTTGACTTATTTGAACAAATCAGTTCTTATAAAATAACTCAGTTTGTATTGTTATGAATCCGTATATTCATATGAAAATGATTATTTTGTCTTTTAAGTGGGCTTGAGCCCAAAATCACTTTTCCTCCTTTTAAATTAAATAGGGTCGTGGCCCAAAGCAGCGTATTTTCCAGTGGGTTTTGGTCCAAAATGATTATATTATATCTCTTTTAGTATCAGTGGGCTTTTGGCCCAAACTTTTCCCTTTTTCAATTTCAAAGTCGTCATGCTTAGTTCGAGTTTTAAAAATCGTTTGGGGACTTAAGGTCAACTAAACGGCGTATGACCGTTGCCCTAAGATGACTAATTCATAATCAAATGGATTCCAATAATACAAATGTTTTTACAAATACACAAATACATTACAGTATCAATATATGGATATGTAAATAAAAGATAAGTTAGGCTAGGGGCGTACCAAGCCTCTAGTTAACCATTTTTACCCATTGTTAGGCCTTTATGCACGTTCAATATTAGCTTCCATTTCTCACTATTTCTGTTGGGCCTCAGCCCAACAGACTTTGGTTTGAATCGGCCCAAGTGGCCCACGAGGTGGAGGAGGAGGAGGAAAGAAAAACTCTATTAGAATTAATTTTACTGTACTTATCATAAGCATAGATATACACAACATATATATATATATATATATATATATATATATATATATATATATATATAAAGCAGTAAGGCATATAATATGCATTCAATTCCAGGGAACTAGACCTGGCGGCCCAATGGTTCATCCTATAGACTTATCCGAAGCCCCATTTATCCCCTTTTGGGTTCCAAGTATAAATTATGGACTTCTGCATTGAAACTGGAATAGGCCAGGCCTAAATTCACACTAGGTTTAAGTTCCAAAAAAGTGTTAAAGCTTAATGGACTTCTATCCTTTGCTGGATTGATATATACTCTTCATACGACTGATATACTTGCAATTATACATAATATACCACTTAATATACACGTTGGCATTATATATTAAGTATACACCATGTATGCCCAACTGTCTAAAGCTGCTTCTATCTTTAAGTCAAATGCATATCCCTATGTATACCCTCTTTAATCTTCTTTTTGAACTGTGTACATTTTAGTGTATTTCTACTCTTTAAGCTTAAACCTTGGACTTGTGACCATCTATCCACCTAGTTAGTCTCCATTTTTAAAAGCACTGTTCAGATCTAAAACTAAGGCTGGTTCAAGTTCAACTTAATCCTATATATGTTAGACAAGTGATTCACACCAGCTCTATACATGACCTCAAGCAATCAGCAGTCTACATAGTAACAATGTAAGAATAGATTAATGCACATTCATGTTACTAGGCAGTAACAAGGCACTGTAAAGGTATGAAAGTTAAAAAGGATCAAACATATTACAACTTATTATCATGAAGATGGATTTGAACATCAGAAAATCAAAGTTAAAACAACACTAAAGGGGCTGGACTGAATCAGATTCAAATAACCAGAAACATACAAGGATTACCTTTTCGGACCTCAGCCAGATTCATCAGATAAAAGGAAACATACAGACAAGAACATATGACCCATAAGCCTTACTTTCATTTAAGGACGAATGATCCTAAGGGGCGAATAATGTAACATTCCGTACATTCGGGTTAAGTGTGAATGAATAAATGAGGATTGGCGTATCATATTTTTGTTATGCGAAACCTTTCGGGATGATTTTGATGATAAGTAGTTTGTAACTCCTCGTACCTCTAAGCTAAGCCACGTCCATGATTGGAGAGTATGTTGATTCGTAAGGTGGATACGGAGTTCGTACTAAGGATTTCGCATGCATAGGAATTCATGAAGGAAGCTTGTCCTGGCTCGTCTTCAAGTCTCGCTAAGCACGAACCTTAGCGAGCCAGGCAAGTTGGTAGACTTCCGGGCTCGTTTCTAGGTCTTGCTGTGCGAGAAATGGGACAAGCTAGGCTTATTTTGAGTGCCACAAACCCGTAAAGTGAGGCCAAGGCAAGAAAACGAGGCGAGAGTAATTTTTCTCAGCTCGTCTAAGTCCGTGCCTCGCGAGGATGGTGGCAAGACGGAAAAATCAGCTTTCGACCTTTCTCGTCCACTCGTGCCAAGCACGGACCCCCGCCGGCTAGATTTATATAAATTCGTTCCTTAACTTGAAAAATTAGATTTCCCTCATTCTCTAAACCCTAGAACAACGTGTTATTCTCCTATCAACCTCCCACAACAAGGGTTTGCAACATAATTCTTCCTAAAGTGATACAAGCTAGGGTTTTGGTTGTTCTTCATTAGAAAAGTGAATTGTTAAACTTTGTTTAACATATTAAGGTATGTCTCTCTTTTGAAAACTTATTTTGAATGAAAATCACTTTTTGAAACTATTGTTGGAAGTATAAAATTCATTCAAGGTTCTTTAATGAATAAAAAAGAAAATTAATCTTTTCATGTTTCTTGAACTCTAATTCATGTCTAAATGGTGGTTAAGATGTGTGAGGGGACAAACCCACATTAAACCTAGATTGTAACAAAACCTATATATGTATATGATATTATGAACGTTTTCCTCTATAAGAGATGCTTAATAATGATCGCTAATGGTTGGTAATGATATTCTCATTGATGAATTAGGACATGGAAATCTTTCGTAAAGAAGTTAAACGTTTTCAAAACATTGATTGAAATGACTTATTCTTTCAATATGGCATAATGAACCTTAATGACTTGTTGATGATGTGACTACATTACAAATGAATTATGAATTGGCTTCTATGCTATGAAAATCGGTTGTTTGTTTTGCCTAGCTACTCGGGAGGAAGGGTAGCCACTATAGATCTTAGTGTGATAATGCCTAGCCGTTCGAGAGGAAGAGTGGCCACTTCCGAGTTCGCTACCCTGGGCGTGATTATGCTATTCGGGAGAAAGGATAACCACCGTCAATTTCATATTCGGCAGATGCGGGGCTAGCCATGATTAGGGAACCTCAAAGGTCATCCCTTTGTTATGATTGATTTTGGGCCCGTGTTGGCAAGTGTGATATTCCTATCTTTTAATGGAACTATTGTTAATAATCATGATCAACTTAAATAGCATATTTGGAGGTTGGAACTTGACAAGGATTTTATAACCTGTTTTTGATAATTGTCTTTCATTGAGATAAACAAGCTGAATAACTGTTTCCATATTGTGTCATACTATCCTCAGAACTCATTTCTTTACATGTTATTACACTTTATGTTCATATCACTTGTTGTCCCCGAGGCATTCAAAGGAGTCAATGCACTGACACACTATTGTTGTTTTTATGGTATGTTAGGTTACGAAGAAGAAAGGTTCGTGACATTGAACGTTTAGGAGAACTTGCTGATGCTGCTGATTTGGTAAGCCCACATGCTTGTTCGTGGGACACCCCATTTATTGATTCCATTTATTTATATTAGTTTCCGGGCTGCGTCCCGATGAGTTAGACGTTTATTCCTTATTCTTAGAAGCTCCTTAGTATACATTCGAATGTGGGTAGAAGAAGAGTTGTTGTTTAACTCTTTCGGGCACACTATCATGTTTTGGTTGTAATATTTAAATTATAAAGACTTCCGCTGATTTTATTCTTACATCATGACTTGTTTAAATTTATTTTATAAACTGTTGGAGGTGATTATTGAACTTGGCAGGTTCAAGTGTCATTGTGCATCTTTTAGGTTCTTCCGATGTTGTTCATGACGTCGGATGCCGGTCACGTCTAGGGTGGGTTTTAGGGCGTGACAATACATGACCTCAAGCAATCAGCAGTTCACATAGTAACAATGTAAGAACAAATTAATGCATATTCATGATACTAGGCAGTAACAAGGCACTGTAAAGGTATGCAAGTTAAAGAGGATCAAACATATTACAACTTATGATCATGAAGATGGGTTTGAACATCAGAAAATCAAAGTTAAAACAACACCAAAGGGGTTGGACTGAATCAGATTCAAATAACCAGAAATATACAGGGATTACCCGTTCAGACCTCAGCCGGCTTCATCAGATAAAAGGAAACATACAGACAAGAACACATGACCCATATGTGCCATAGCTCAAATGAAGTGCAATTTGTGCCTCTTAAACTTCAATAGATCCTTAAGAAGGAAGGAATAACACAAAAGAATTCAAACAGGTCCGATGACTCCACCGGTTCAACATTTATTTCCAAAGGAATAGTTACTGCTAAGACTTCAACTTGATTCATTCTTTTTTTTTTTTTAGAAAAAAAAAACTAGTATCATCAAATGGAAAGTTTCCTCTTTTAACCTTAACTACTTCTTTGGACAATTAACAGATCAATTTCATTTCACCCTTTTAGTCCAATGATGAGGATGAAGAGTCAAGTGCATTCATAGGGCAAGCACACACCCCATGGACTTATAGAGCATGCCATGACACCCCTTATTTGGAGGAGAGATACTATGAGCCAAATGGGACTTGGTCCTTCTCGATTCTCTCTTTGAGGTGTCTTTAAAAGGCTTCTCTTATGCCAAGCGGTTCATAGCTTGACCTTAAACACTTGTGACTTTATAAACACTATCATTGAACCAAATTCAGTCTAATACTTTATCAACATTAATACAGATTGGTTTTTAATTAACTTGACACAAGACTTCAGTCCCAAAATTACTCTAAGCCTTTTTTGATTATAACGATTCAAACGGACATGTTCATCCTATTTTTTAGGCTAAACAAATCTTATAAAAGTTTTGCAACATGAACAAGGTTTCAAAAAAAATAAAAAATTAGAGGGACCAGCAATACCAAGACATCTTTACTAACACATACATATCCAGGATAACCAAACCTGACAAAGACTTGGGGCATTGAAAATTTCAAAGCAATCACACTAGTTCACCTCTTAAGCTATTAAACATCCCTGTTTTAAGTCATTAAGAGCCTATGTGATTTCAATTAGGAACTTGAAATGAAGAATTGATATTAGGGCCTTATACTCTTGATTTGTAATTAACAGACTCTTTTCAATCTGCTTTGATGACCAGAACCACACTTAACCTTTAAACCTTTCATTTTTCAGTCTTGGACTTAAACCTGGAAAGCCCTTTAACTACTTCATATCCATCTTACTTCTATGTGAGCAGAAGACTAAGGATCATCACTAAACAGAAATGAGTTAACCATCAACAGGTCATGCCTTAAACTAAGTCATCAAAGTTAAGCAACAAACTAACCCATATAAGACCATATAAGGCTATGAAGCCACTAAATCCTTAACACAACTTCTATTAAACAAAACATTTCACAAACAAACAAGTATCTAGACTAAGTAGTATAAAAATTAAGCAAACTATCACTAACACTACATTGAAACTGAACAGGAAACACAACTAAACTAACTAACATTCAAATTGACAGAAATTAAAAGAAAAAGCAACAAAATGATAAGTAATTACCTTTTAGATGCGCAGCCTGGTTCAAGCTTGAATTTGGAGCCTTTGTGCTTCCCAAATCAAGAGCTCATCCACACAAATAGAAATAGGAAAATAACTTTAGAACTAGAAGACTCAACCTTTTAAAAGTTAAGCCCAATTTTTTTTACTAATGGCCTTAATTTGAGTTTAGTGCTCAAAATCAGGCCTTTTTGCATATGTGGGTGTTCAAAAGCTTCTTTTTTTCCCCAATGAAATAGGGTTCTTATTTATAGAACCCCCAAAAAATACTAAACCCCAATTCCCATCGATGTGGGACTTTGAGAAACTTTTTGACAAATTCATTTGATTCTACATCTAAACGTTTGAGATTAACCTAAAGAACAAATAAAGGACTCGATTTGGTCCGTTCTCACTCTATCCAGATCGATTAGGCTTCGGCTAATGAGGGTCGAGCATTTGAACTCACAAAGCAACAAAAATCATTAAGATTTCTCAAAGTTTGACTGAGAAAATCAAAGAAAAATGCAAAAGGAGAGGGTTTATATCTTGTTTGGGCGGTGTTTGGTATAGAGAGGACGGATCAAGGACGGCCTCATTAATCCGTTGCCACAAAAAGCCACACCAGGTCTGTCACAAGACTAGTGGCTTTGTGGTTTTGCTAAATTTGGCCGGTGTGACGAGGAGAGAGAGAGGAGGGAAACGATGGCGGCGTAGCTAGGGTATTAGAAACCCTAGCTGAATGAGAGAATACCTCTTAAGGGGTCATTTGGGTTGAATGGCAACGTATACATATGTAACGTTATATGGACCGGGTAGGCCTTATTAGGCTGGACTCGGCCAAACTTAAAAACAAGGGGAAATTTAGGCCTATACATGTGTATATACACATCATGTATATCATTCGGATATACATGTGTATGTATGTTGTATAGACATAGTATTTTGGGATAATTTTAAGAACTACAATTATAAAATAAAAGTGCTTTCATTTAGTTCAAATTGCTTTAATTAACAGTAAGCCAAACTCCCCGAAAATAGTGAAACTCTAATTTAGACACTTAATTTAATAAAATTGAAATGCACATATCTCTTTACTCAATTAATTCGAGTCTCTTGACGTTGTTAGAGTAGAATACTTTATGGTGAGTTGTAATTGCTTGAAATGAATAACTCGTAATTAATTTCTCCTTTGAGAAAAATAAATAAACATTCTTGTATTTCTTGAAAATATACAAAAAATATAAAAATGATATGCGATTGTTCTCTAGTCGGTGTTTCGCCAAATGCTATGGCAAAATGTCATCGGGACAATTTTGTAAAATTACTTTTAATTTATGAATTGCATATTCTACTCCGTCTGCAGTTCGGGGACTCTGAAAAATTAAATAAAAGTTATCGGAGGTCAAATATTAGGTGTCAACAACTGCCCCTTTATTGTGTGGGGATGGCAAAGCCATCTGCGGATGACGAAATTTGACGAACTCTGATTTTTGACCAACCGACTGAAACTGCTTTTCTTTTCATGCAAATTTTCAAAATGATGGCCGGATCCAGGTCTCCGGGTTTCCTACATATCTCAGGCTATATGAGAATTCAGGCCACTTGTAGTTCGACCCAACTAAGACTTTAAGTGATTTGAGGGAAAGTCCCGGATTCCTTAGTGTTGAGATTTCTCTAGATGGCTGTTGGAATGTGACCGACTCTCTGGTCTTGAGCCGCCTACATATTCCTGGCTTCTGGAATCAGGTCCCATGTGGTTCGAATCGCTGAAGAAGGGTATATCCCTTATGTGGGAATACCTTCAGATTTCTCGGTATGTATCCGACCGGTTGCGATTTTTTTTTTTTTTGATAAAGAAAGCAAACAACAGATAAAATTGTAGCTGAGTCTGAGATTGGATGACTTCCAAATCTACCGGGCGGAGCTTGACTCTTACGGTCATCCCATCTCGAATACTGCGTAAGAAAAATTTCACGTTTGCTCCGTAAATGTCTAGATCAGATCGATCAACCTGCTCCTCGGCGGTTGCTAACATAGTTCCATCTACTGAGTATTATCATGGTGGGCCTCCTGGCCTTGTTCTATATTATCACACCTGCGTGGCTTTCTAGATCTATTTGTTTGTCTTTATGTGGTGCTTCTCCGGCATTGGCTTTCTTGGACCACCTGTGGTCTGTGTATTTACACTAACATGGCCTCTTCCAGCATACATGATCCTGTTATCATTTATGTTGTTTTGACCACCTGCGGCCTGCATGTTTCTTGTTTAACCACCCTTGTGCGGCTCTTTTGGCGATGCTTATTTCTTTGATATTTGTTGTGTTTTGACTACCTGCGGTCTGTTTGAACGAAATGGCCTCTTGCGGCGGTGTTCTTTGTTTGAATGAATGGATGACCCTGTTATCATTATTTGTTTGAATGAATGGATGACCCTCTTGGCATTGTTTGTTTGAATGAATGGCCCTCTCGGCAATGTTTGTATGAATGGCCCTCTCGGCAATGTTTCTATGAATGAATGGCCCTCTCAGCAATGTTTCTATGAATGACCCTCTCGACAATGTTTGTATGAATGGCCATCTCACTAATGTTTGCATGAATGGCCCTCTCGGTAATATTTGTATGAATGAATGGCCCTTTCGGCAATATTTTTATGAATGGCCCTCTTGGCAATGTTTGTATGAATGGCCCTCTTGGAAATGTTTGTATGAATGTCCCTCTTGGCAATGTTTACATGAATGGCCCTCTTGGCAATGTTTATATGAGTGGCCCTCTTGGCAATGTTTGTATGAATGGCCCTCTCGGCATGCATATGACAGATACGGCCCTTGTGGCTAGATTGCCTTCTTTTGTCCGTAGTGTGGGTTGTGACCCTCGTGGTCGGATATGCCCTCTTTATCTTTGTTATGACCCTTTTGGTCGGTTATATCTTTGTCATTCACTCTTTATGACCTCTTGGTCGATATGTCTTTTATCGTTCATTCTTTGTGACGCTGCGGTCGTACGTGTCTTTGTCATTCATTCTTTGTGACCCTCTTGGTTAGATATGTCTTTTGTCGTTCATTCTTTGTGACCCTCTTGGTCAGATTCATTCTTTGTGACCCTGTTGGTTAGATTCATTCTTTGTCATTCATTCTTTGTGGCCCTCTTGATCAGATATGTCTTTTGTCGTTCATTCTTTGTAACCATCTTGGTCAGATTCATTCTTTGTGACCCTCTTGGTCAGATATGTCTTTTGTTTTTTGTTCTTTACTCCCCCCTTGGCTAGATATGTCTTTTCTCATTCATGACCCTTTTGGTCAGTCGTGTCTTGCTGAGTTAGTTTTTTCCTTTTCGTTGCGGGCAAACTAGTTGGTGATGTATTCTTTATTCGCTCACTTTTTACGTAAAAGAAGCTACTAAGAGATTGTTGGTGCTCTAATTGGATTTTAGTATTTTAGAGTCGCCACTTAATTTATTTAAGGAAAACTAGGAAAATCGGGTTTAAAGAGTTTTTCTAACAAGAGAAAAAGTCTTCCGGACCAAAGTTTGAGGTGGTGGTTCCGTGATCCCCCAGGGGAAGGTTTTACGCACCCTAGTATTAAAGATCCGTAGAATACGGTTGACCTACGAGCTTCAATGTGTGATTTTGTAATTATTTGCTTAAAAATTGCTTAAGTTCCGGTTGACCTATAAAGTTTTGGACTTGTCAGGATGGTTTTGAATAGGAGGTGAGGGACTCGGGTGTGTCTCGAAATATTTGAAACTAGAACCAAACATTGTAGACTTGTGCTTTGATGTATGCAGCACTGCCAGGGCACAAGGCAAAACTTTGGCATGTGCGATGGAGTGCGCAACACACGGCCAATGCAAAATATTTATTGGTCAAACTGAATATTTTATTTAACCAAGTAAAGCAGTTTATACACAACTAGCTCTTTTTTGGACTATACCTATGCTAAGCTATCAATATCATGTACATTATGAAAGCTTAAACAGGGAATTGTTGTAGACTAAGTAGCAATCTACTCCACTTGCTCATCTTTTGCCCTCTAATATGCATTTGCAGAACTATATCTCTGATTATCTGAACATTTGGCTTGCATTTGGCCTGAAATCTTCTAGCATTCCTCTCTGCCCAAATCTTGTACAGTACTGCTGCACTGAGAAATCCTAAAATACTTGCCCTTGGCCTATTGTTGCACACATTTTGTGATAGCCAATCTACTTCCTCAGGCCATGTTCCTATCTGTCTCTGCACTCTCATCCACTGTAAAATAGTGGTCCATATGTAATTAGTATACCTGTACTCACATAGAAGATGATGCAATGTTTCCACAGTGTTTGAGTTGCACAGTACACAATCTTGTGATACTTGAATGTTCCAATTTGCAAGTCTATCCACTGTAGCCAGTCTGCCTTGCACTGCTAGCCAAAGGATGAATTGTTGCCTTGGGATTGCCCCTGTTGACATAAATAACTTCTTCCATGCAGGCCTAGGATGCTGAGGTATGAAGGACATATAAGTCTTCTTGATACTGTACACTCCACCCACTGCAAACTGATCAATATGTCTAAAAGAGTTTGTGTTGGGGAACCATTTCCTAGCTTCAAAGATTTTCCTTACAAGCCAGCTTGCCTGTTTAGGTGTCTCCAGAGTACTGAGATCATTAGTCTTGATGTAGAAGTTGTGTATCCACTTCACCCACAGGGTATTCTTCTTGTGAGATAGAGCCCATAAAAGTTTGCAGATTACTGCTCTATTCCATACCCCAAACTTAATGATGTTGAGCCCTCCAGCTGACTTTGGTAAGCACACTTAGAGTTTTCATTACTACCAGTCCAGAGAAACACTTTACAAATTGTTGTAACTAGCTTTATGATCTTCTTAGGTAATAAGAACACTTTCCCCCAATAAGTCTACATTTCAAAGAGCACACTTTTTATGAGTTGTAACCTCCCACTGTATGATAGGAGTTTGGAAGATCAACACCTTATTCTTGCAGTTATTCTCTCCACCAGTGGCAAACATTGTTGTATATTCAGCTTTTTTGATGACAGGGGTACTCCCAGGTATTTGAAAGGCATCTCTCCCATTGTGAATTTCATTTCCTGGAGAATCTGTATTCTAAAGGAGTCTAGGACACCAAAGAACATAAAAGGAGCTTTTATCAATGTTACACCTCGAAATTTTCGCGTTGTTTACGTCGTAAGTAAACTAGTTTGCGTCGTAAGTAAACTAACCTAAGCTCGGAGAGGTCATGGAACCCTTATAAGGTTAACGAATACTTTTAATAAGTGCTAAGAAAGTGTTTAAAGGTTTCGGGATCAAGTGAAATGAAGGAATTAAGTTTGTCAAAATTTTGAGAAAACTTGGCAGAATTCCGGACAGAATTTTTGGTCCAACTTTGGGGAGGTGTATCTCCTAGAATATGAGGAGTTATGGAGTGCATAACCTATAAAAATTGAAATTCATCTAGTCTAGTTTTCAATGCAACAAACCGTTTGTCGATATCATATCGAAGTAGAAAGTTATGGGCGTTTCAAGTAGAGCTGGTAGAGACCCTTCGCGAACACGAGCCAAAGGCCTCGCGAACGCGAAGGCCAAATGTGGAGTCGGTGGAGCCGACTTTAAGGATTCAACAAGATTACGCTAAACTAGTCCGTGGAAAGTGAATGTTCATGCTTCTACTTGATGTTTTGGTGAGTTTGGCCTTGAAGAAAGTTGTGAGAATTGAAGTTCTTCAAGTAGAAGGTATGTTCTTCATCTTGACTTTGATATTGAGTTATTTTTGGAGGATTTTAATGGTTTAAAGTGAAGGAAAAACATAGTATAAAGGTTGTAGTTTGATATGTTGATGTTGTTGGCTTATGGATTGATTTTTAAAGGAAGTTTTGGATGGATTTGTATATGTTTGTCATGTAGTATCTTGATTATGTTATTGTTGATGTTTTTAGTGACGTGTGAGAGTTGTTTTGGAATTTGGAGGAAGTAGATAATATAGGGGAAATGCTGCCCGAAGTCTCGTAACCCGAATTATCCTTTGATATACAACTTATCTAAGTTGATGTATGGGCATGATGGAAATATGATTAAGGATGTATTTTCAATATAGGTTCGGGTGAAAGGCAAGCATCGGAATAATGGATCCTTTTGAGTGGCGGCTGGACGAATAAGGTATGTAAGGTGTTTTTTTCCCTCTTTCTTTGGCACGAATCCAACTAGAACATGAACATGAGCGTTCCATAACAAATTCACTCCATTCCTATGCTATGTATTTCAAATCCTAATACCTTAATTATTTGATTGATTCTTGAAATATTATCATATTTATCATCATTAAGTTATTTCCTTGGATTCGATACAAATTCCATAATTCATTCGGAGGTTACGGCCTTACGTCACTCCGAAAGGCCCGATGTTATTTTATTAGCTCCTCATGCATTATATATATATATATATATGTATGCATTATTTTACTACGCGAGCACAACGATAGTCGGCAGTGGCGACACCTATTGTGTAATCACCGATCGCCTGGTATTACACACCGAGTCCCCAAAGTGGTCGGGTACGTTACACACCGTGTCTCGAAAGGGCCGGGTACGTTACACATTGAGTCCTGTAAAGTTGGTTATGTTACACATTGAGTCCCGAAAGGGCCGGGTACGTTACACACCGAGTCCTGTAAAGCCGGGTACGTTATGAAGATTATACTATTTATATATATGTATACACTTGCATATGATTTTTAAACTCATGCATTGCATACGTACGTTCTCGTATGGCTCGGTTGCTTATCCCTTTATATTTCCTTTGTCTTACTCATATTATTAATTCTGCTATATACTCAATACTTTTATCCGTACTGATGTCCCATTGCACGGGACGTGGCATTTCGTGCTGCAGGTCCTGATAGATTTATTGGAGAGCAGCCGCAGTAGGACTTTTAGCTTCCGGCAGACGCAAGTGTGTCACGACTCAACTCAAAGAGGCCTGACGCCCGCCCCGAACCGGGCACCCGCACGTACCAAAAGCCAAAAGTAGTAACTCGATGCTTAGAAAAATTCGGGCAGTTTCCTATTTTTCTTACTAACCAAAATTTACCGCAAGTATTACCGTAAAATACCAACAAAGGCCAATCGGGCCAATGTCCATATATACATGTATAGGCGAGCCGGCAAGTGCCGCCGCGGTGAATAAACCGCCCAAACATACAAAACGTGTATATAGCCGTACGTATATAGCCACACCCACGTACATGTCTCGTACCTCTACACAGAGTAACAAAATCATATATTGAGGACAGGCCCCCGCCGTACCCCGAACAAATACATACATATGCAACGGAAAGTGTATATACCAAAATATGAGCTCCGGAAGAAGGAGCACTCCCGCACAATGAAATAGATGGCCTACGGCGAAGCGGGATCCTCAAACCGAGCAACGGTACCGCGGGCATGAAAGCCCCTCCGAAGAAAAGCGGGTCGAAGACGGAATATGTACCGAGTATGTGTGCAACGCCTAAACACGGTAAATAGGATCATAGCCAACTAGACCGCATCGAAATAAGTATAAAAAATCGGGGAATCAAGACTTGCCTCGTGAATCATATATCATGTATGTCCATATCATTTCATCGTTATTATGCACACGAACGTACCCGCCCTCTAGGTGAGGGACTCGGTAAATAAATCATATAGCCTACCGCGTATAGTAATCGTAGCAATCATGCATACGCGTACCCGGCCCCAGCGTGAGGGACTCGGTGAATAGGATCATCACATCATCGATCATCATATATGTAGATATATAACGTACCCGCCCTCTAGTGAGGACTCGGAGAATATCTGTGAGACCGCGTGACGAATACATACCCGGCCCCGGGACTCGGTGAAAAAACGTATTAAGCTTGCACGAGCGAGTAGTGAGAAGCCATATGCATATAATAAGTAAATAACTGATTCTTTTCCCAAAACTCAAGGACCAAGCTGTTTACCGACATTTGAAAGGCATAAACAAATTTCGGGTTGACGTAATAAGCAAAAGCTATGGACTCTGCGCGGTTATTTTACGTGTCAAAATATATCATACAACTCAACGAAATAGGTAGAACAACTATCTTTTAATAATCAAGACAATAGCCCAAAAACTTTCTTTAAGTTGGCGTAATTATGTCAAACAAACAAGGCCATAAGGGAATCTCGGGACGCGTGGCCCACCTCGGTCAAATGGGAGGTGGCGTATGTAACTTACGCATGTCAAACTTCATAACGTCATTTATGAGTATTTCAAGATAATCGGATCTCATTTGCACAAGTTCAGAGGTTAAAACCATTTTCCTAGCCATTCACACAACAAACCATTCAATTCCTCTCGAATGAAAAAGACATTTCTAGACGTAGATTCAGAAGAGTAGTTGTCCTCGAGGTCCAAATTCGAGCCTAGTACGTCTAAGACATGCCAAGAGAAGAAATGGAAAGCTTTACATACCTTTTATGCTCCTCACGCCTTTCCAAACCTCACTTCCCGTTTAGCGAAAATGCGCAAATGGTCACATTGACGAGCTACTATTAATGAAACTTACAATTTTCAAGCTTTACCAATATTGTTCTATAAGAATTTCGGGCAGCACCTCCCCTATACATATAACATCCCAGAGATTCACTGATTCCCAAAATACCAACAACCAACCCAATGACGATTCCAACAACATCAACAAGCACTACAATCACGTTTCAACATAAATAATTCTTTCTACATGACTTCAACAACATACATAGTATCCAACAACATTCATAATATACCCATTTCAACCACTACGTTCAAACTAATACTCAGCGTTTACATATTCGATTACCAATCGATTTCATTCAAGCCATATACAAAATCCTTTGAAGAATCCATACAACATTTCCGACAATCCAAATATTGTTCCATCTTACCCGAAATTGTCTCCAAACCCGACACGACCCTAAATACATTCTTTCCTTCCAATTCATAATTCACAACATTAATCTACACCACTAACTGTACCCAATGTTTATAAAATGTAAAAATTACGTAAAATCCACATAAAATTCTCAAGTCATCCCATAATCAACATAACATCATTCTAAGTCATCCGACTTGCATTTTTTTCATATAAAATCCATAACGACGACACGAAACACTAACGACGATTTGTTCATTCAAGAGACTACACAAAGGGGCATTAAATCCAACACTCAATACATACACAAAACGATTTTCAATCTTTTCTTCACTCCAAAAACCATCAAAACATGCTAACTAACATTAATTCATCATATACTTCAATACACATACCGCATGGCTAAGACTACTACGCAGCCAACCCTCAACTTTTGCTCTTTCACATGAATTTCTTCCATTTTAGCATACAACAACACATATACACCATCTATAACACAAGAAAACAAGATTAAAACTCACCTTTCTTCTTCACTTCTTAACTTGACCAAAGTTGGTCGTTGAGAAAACGCAGGCTGATTATTCTCCGAAACAACGACGCCACGCGTTACTTAGCACCCTTGAATTAGCAACTTTGCTTAAAAGATAATTTTTTTTTGATGGCTAGAAATTGGTCTTGCTTTTCTCCCTTGTGGCCGTGTAACCCCTTCTTCTTTCTCTTCGTGTCTTCTCTAAGTTTCTTGAAAATTCTATAAGATGAAAATGATAGATCGATCCCAGCAAGTCATCCTTTAATTGCAAATATTAGCCAACCATGTGGCCATGGCCCACCCCCAAGGTGGCCGGCCACATGGCCCCTAATTTTAAATTTTTCTTTTCTTGAATTGTCAACTTTCCCAAAATAGTCCACTTACTAAAAATGGAAAATTCCTCCAAGTGTTTCTCTAACATTTCCAAGACATTAAAATCATACACAATTCAAGCCTTTAAAACAAACGGAAGTCTCTCAGATTGCCTTGTCCCTAACTTCTTATAATTTACACAAGTTGTCCCGTTGTTCAAAATGCGGGATATAACAAAGAATGCCACTGCCCGACTTGCTATCTTTTGGTACATTTATGTTAGCACTGATATATGTTCATATGTACACTAGAGTGCTCATAGACATAGTGGGTATGTAGATAGTATGCCTGGCCCCGATAGCCTTCTTGCCGTTTTAATATACTATTGATGTTGTGGCGGCCTTGTCGGCTCGCTTATGTATATATATATATATATATAGATGCTGGATGATCGCATACTTCT
The DNA here is from genome assembly GCF_029784015.1 of Lycium ferocissimum. Classification (NCBI taxonomy): domain Eukaryota; kingdom Viridiplantae; phylum Streptophyta; class Magnoliopsida; order Solanales; family Solanaceae; genus Lycium; species Lycium ferocissimum. The sequence continues at coordinate 16,017,020 of NC_081350.1, forward strand.
GTATTTGGGCCTTTTCTGCGTGCAGGTGTCATTCAAATCATATTATATGATAATCATGGTAATTGTTACATCAGGTGGTTTCCGGCCTATGGGTCGGAGCCCGTCATGCTCCTCGTTGGGGTGTGACAAACTTGTTATCAGAGCAAGCTAGCCCTAGGGATGTCTATGAGGGCGTGTCTGGCGAACACGGATATCGGTATGTCGTCGCCATATCTATAGCCGAGAGCTACGTGGCGTTGGAGAGGGAACAACACGTGATCTAGATCGTACGATAGATCTAAGTTAAGAATGAATTATCTAATCTTTCCTTTTTAATTTTC